>NC_136902.1:53300222-53465802 GCF_949606895.1 Notothenia rossii
AAGTCGCCCGCAGGGGGGAAATTGGTCGCCCGCGTGCATGTTCTAAAAATAGCACAAGTCACCATGGAGCTCCGTCTAAAAAAATTATTGAATACATTTTTATTTTTAAAATGAAATAAATAAATATATTGAATATAACATTTTAAAAGCACACATTTTGTATGTACATATGTAAGTGAAATGGAGATTTGGTGCGTGAAATTGAACTCTGACCCCAGATAGGTTCAGAGTTGAACTCCACGCACCAAATCTCCGTTCCACCTTTAGCTGAGACAAGCTAGCATGAGCAGCTACGATCATGGGCCTCATCACCCCCCCCCCCCACACACACACACACACACACAGCAGTGGTGAGGATCTCAGCCTGCCACTGACGTTCAACCAGAAAACATCAGCAGTTAGCTGTTAGCAGTTAGCAAACAGAGATCACAGCTCCTCATATCTTTTCAGAAACTGGACAAAAGTTAAACAAGTACAAACCACAGACTGTCTGTGTCATGGCGAATACAGTCGCTGGTTTATTTATGTCTGTAGGCCGTTGTTGTGAGTGTGGAGTGAGCATATACAACGTTAGCTTAGCCTGGTCGACCCAATCTCCATTCAGAAAACAAGCATTTTAAAAGGTTTTTCGCCTGCCGTCTTGTCTGCAGACTTGTCAAGCATTAATTCATGTTTTTTTCTAACAGGTATCAGTATGTTGTTACTTCGGCATCATTTAGAAATGTGTATTACAATTTAATCACGGTAAAATATGTTCATTTTTGTAGTTGTAGCTCCCGAGCCAGCGCGTCTTGTTTGAATGATGCGAGTAAACACAGCTGGCAGCAGCGGTGAAACTCGAGCGATTAGAGCGAAGTCGCGTCCGGTGTGAACGCAGCATTACAACGACCCCTGATAGATCTCGCGAGAATATGTATAAATATAGATACATTTTCATAACAAAACAATGGGGTTGCTATAGCAATGGTAAATCATTGTTAATAATTATTGTGAGGAATAATTAACATTAACATGTGATCAGACAGTCCTTCACATACAGTAAATTAATATGTATTCTGATTATTATTAATAATAATATTATCATTAAAGGTGAATCGTGCAATTATGTTATTCAGGAAGTTTGTATCAAACAAGTAGCCCTTCGTATTACTCAGTACCCTTGAAGTAGCCCTCGGTGACAAAAAGGTTGGTGACCCCTGGTCTAAACCAATTGGCCAGATAAACTAACAGGCAGAACGTACGGTATGTTTGAAGACTAACCATTTATCCAGTTCAAGCTGTCTTTAAGATGTGACATTGCGCTCTGACTATTTCCCGTAAAATGGTGAAAAACTATTACTTATTCTTAAATTTGACCTCTTGCTGCTTGGTTGAAAATGATAATTGAAAAATAACTTTAAAAAAAAAAAAGACTCAAACAGCGAGGGACATTATACTGGTGAAAAAATTCTCAATTCTACAGATGACTCCCCCCACTCAACGCAATAAGTCCCTCCCTCCACTCAGCAAAGCATCTAAAACTAAGGACCCCACTAAGACGACAGTTTGAAAACTAGCTATGGATCTGAGAAAAACCAAGTCTCCCCCCGTGAGTTGCAGCCAGGAACAAACTCCTGGACTACCATCATCACCACCATTCTGGACACCCGAATCTTGCAGTACTACTGCTGCTTATTTTGCTCCTTGGGCCAAGACGTCTCTGTTTATGGACACAGTGAAATCAGTGTTGGTTGATATTGTGGAGGGGGTGATACATCGGTACAGAGAAGAAATATGCAACGGATGCCGAGTCATTCACCCCGGCCAGAGGCAACACGATTGTGTGAATGACATGCCCGATTTTTTCTTCAGAAACAATTACAACACGTTAATGAAAAGACTCTGGCTCACCGACTTCATTACTGAGATCGACCAGACTCTTATTGATAAAGAAATGTTCACGGATGATTGGATGATCCAAGGCGCTTCGGAGGCTTTTCTGCACAATCTCAAAAATTGTAGACGCCTCAAGGAGAGACTTGAAAAGATCCATGCCGAGTTGGATGGAGAAGAAGAAGACTAATAACCTGCGGTTGGTTGAAGCCAGGGATTTTTTCTTTTTCGATACACTGACTTTTTCTTTAAAGTAAAATAAAAATGGGGAACTACTATGCAAAACGCTCTGTATATATTGATCAGAATGTAGTCAATACCCTTTTAATAAGTGTGGTGATGAGGACGATTGAAAACAGAGTGAATAGTGATCCCTGTGTAAACAGAATGGCTGAAGTTTGTAAACTAGAAGACATTTTGGATATCGTTCGTTCTGGCAGTACTATTCCTGGTCATTGGGAAACGATTGTAAACGAAACATTTAAAGTGGTCCTGGAATCTTCATTTTCCGAAACATTCTGTAACATTACCGAAGAAATGAAACAAACATCAAAAGTGTATCATGTGCTCTCATTGTATGCTCTGTTTGTAGATGTAATGCATCTTTGTGTCAAAAACAGCATACACATGAATATTTTGACTGAAGTGAAAAAACTCCATCATGATATTTCCAGTAATCTGGGGAATTCTAAGCTGGAGACGGTCCTGGGGATGTTACAATCAGTATAACTATTGATTTTGTGTGTGAAAATGTTTAAATGTAAATAGGACATGTGTGTGTGTGTGTGTGTGTGTGTGTGTGTGTGTGTGTGTGTGTGTGTGTGTGTGTGTGTGTGTGTGTGTGTGTGTGTGTGTGTGGGGGGGGTGATGAGGCCCATGATCGTAGCTGCTCATGCTAGCTTATCTCAGCTAAAGGTGGAACGGAGATTTGGTGCGTGGAGTTCAACTCTGAACCTATCTGGGGTCAGAGTTCAATTTCACGCACCAAATCTCCATTTCACTTACATATGTACATACAAAATGTGTGCTTTTAAAATGTTATATTCAATATATTTATTTATTTCATTTTAAAAATAAAAATGTATTCAATAATTTTTTTAGACGGAGCTCCATGGTGACTTGTGCTATTTTTAGAACATGCACGCGGCCGACCAATTTCCCCCCTGCGGGCGACTTAGTGCCCGCGGGCACCGCGTTGGCTACCCCTGGTTTAGACCCTACTGCCCTAGACGCATGCTCTCAAGAGGGAAGTCACGCTTTGGGAAGAGGTGTTTCATTTCACAGATCCACCTTGATTCTTGTTGTGGAGGAAAATTCTGAGGATGAAGAAGCAGAAAAATAACTTGTTTTGTAAAATGGGCAGCACGTCAGTTTGAAGGAAAAGATGACACCGTGTTTATGCATGACATGCAAAATATCTTGAAGCCCTACAACCACAAAAAAAAAAAAAAAAAAGGTACAAGTATATTGTGTTAAAAATATGGCAAAAAGTCGTAATATTGTATAATGTATTGTTTCACCGAAACAGTGTTAAAATCACAAACTTGCCTTTTAGAGTCGCAGTCTTTTACAAACATTCTGTTTTGTTAAGAGCTACCAAAACATAGTAAACATCGCAATTATTCCCAAAACAAACTGGGAATGGGGACATCGATAACATATTTTAATGTTTAATTTTATTCAGGACTACCGTAGTGCACATTGATGAACACTTTAAAACAAAAATAATGCCTACAAGTGTAAATGAGCCGGATTTTAGCTCTGAGCTAATTTCCATCTGTAGCCCCGTCACATACAGCATATAAGAACATGACATTTATATATATACAGCAAAAATAAAATACATGATATGCAGAAAGAGCATGAGCAGCATACAAGCATTTACCACATGGCAGTACAATGTAGCAGCTATGATATATAAAGTGCAAGATAAGATAAAAGCGCTACATAAAGTGCAAGAGGAGATACCCCTGTGTTAAAGTGCATTTATTTAGCGGTGATTACACGTCTGTTTGTTGCTCAACCATTCTTTAAGTTGACCTTTAAAACTATTGAGAGTGGGACAATCCCGTATCTCAGTTGGGGGGCTATTCCACAATGAGCTGCCTTTAATGGAGAGGACATTTTGTCCAAAGGTGGTCCGTCTGTGGTGGACTTCACCGTCTCCTCTGGTTTCTGACCTAGTGCTGCGTCCAGTGTGTTTTCTGTGGATGAATTCCCCCAAGGGGAGGGGGGGGGGGGGGGGGCCAGCCCATGTAAATATAATTTTTTTAAAAACACATACTTTTAAAAGACATAAAAATGTCAAAAACTCAAGAAATTGTGATTTTCAAGGATGGTACAGTGGTTGTATGACTGTGGCTTTCTGTCAAACACCTGGATAGCTCTCTTGAACAGCTGTTCTATGGGTTTCAGGTGTGTGGCACAAGCAAACGACCAGTTTGTAAAACAGTATTCAATGTAGGATAGAATCATACAGTGGAGGTATGACTTTGCAGCATTGACAGTTAAGAAAAAGGTCTAATTTGTTTAAAATGTTGCAAGTTGAATTTAATGGTATTGGATACTTTCTGGATATGTTTCTTAAAAAGTCAAGTGCGAGTCCAATATGACACTCCCTGTTCAAGATACTTTCACTGGGAGACTAGTTCTATTTCTGCTCCATTTAAAAATACATTGGATCCTTCGATTTTGATTGATCGTTTACTGAACATCGTCGTTTGCATCAACATGCATACTGTTTTTGTTGTACTCATACTGTCAATACGTAGATTGTGTTATCTAGCTTTAGATAGAATGTTTGTTCTTCCTCTTTGCATAATTTGCATCCACAATCCTTTGCCAGTAGGTGTTTCCACAGTCCTTGCGGTTTTCCGATTGTTCAACTAATTGGGAGCTACTGTAAGCTATTTGTATTTGCATTTTTAGCACATTACTTCCTGCAGTGATTCAGAAAGTATTGTGTTTGGGCTTTTTATTGTGAAAGGGAGACCACTACTCAGAGCCAGACATAATTTCATAGAGAAAGCGAGTCTTATAGGGAGCCAATTTAAATGCTAATGTCGTCTTTATTTTACATCCATTACAAATTTGTGCAATCAATTACTTCATTATGATAAGTTGTCTACAGCCACTTTAAATGCAATCAATGTATATTTCTAAGTGCTTACAACTTAAAAAATCTTTACGTACAAGTGACTGTATATTGAATATATTTCTGTACCCAGTGTTGAACAGGACCCAAACCTTTGAGAGATGAAAAAGGACACGTCTGCTTTAATCAACTGCCAAGTAGTCAAGTCTGCATACATACATACACACACACACACACACACACACACACACACACACACACACACACACACACACACACACACACACACACACACACACACACACACACACACACACTCCTTGGGAGGACATCAGTGAAGGTCCCCACACCCACACACACACAAACACACACACACACACTTGGGGGGCGGGCCCACCTGTCACTTTTTATGCATACTAATGTGATTGAAACATTTGTTATGATACACCATAAGGCAGAGTCCTGCACGGGTCTGATTTTCAAGACCCGCTCCCGCCCCGCACCCGCGACGTGCAATACCGAACCCGCCCCGCTACCCGCACATATTGCCAATTAGTTCCGCAACCCGACCCGACCCGTCGGCACAAGATCCGCAACCCGACCCAAACCCGCATATATATACATATATATATATATATATGTATATATATGCCTATATACTGTATATATGAGCAGTGAAAGAATTTACAGAATTCCCATGAGCACGATTAAAGGGAAATGGAGCTCCCGAGAGAGCGCTGCGCTGCCTTAAATACAAGCTGTAGGACTTTGAGGAGCTGTCCACTGTGTCCAGTAACACTTACTGAAAATAAACTATTCATTTGTTGCGTTTCCCATAAATGTTCAGCTGGACGATGTATTCGAGCTGCTTATGATACAGAGAATCATGCAATTATGAATAGGCCTACACGCAGTTGCGTATTTGGCTCAAAAAGCGTGGGATGTTAATAATTAGGCTACATAATAATAATAATAATAATAATAATAATAATAATAATAATAATAATCAAGTAGCCTAACCTACGACGTTTAAAGTGATAATTGTTGGCCATTTCATATGTGAAATTTGGATAGTATACTTTAAAACGAAGGCAGCCTAATCCAGGAAATACAATGCCGTTCATTCCATTTAATTATATTCATGTAGACACATTAATTAGATGGTCCTCCGCCCCTCCCAGAAAACGTGACTTATTAAAAACGGAACGTTATCATATTGTTATGCAACAATCACGTGCATTTATTTGGTTTAATGTTACAATCATTATGGCTGACGATTTAAAAACAAATTGAAGCCAACTGAAACCAGTGCAATTGCAACAAGGACACTTTTAAATTGTTTAGAACAGTCAAGCTGGCTAATGCCAAAACAACAGACATATAGTAGACCTAACACACTTTTTTTTAACAGACGTATAACCTTTTACAGAGTCTGTATTATTATATAATATACGAAATATATACGTACATATAAAACATATAAAACGTACATATAAAACAACATATATTCCATATAACACACTTTTTTTTTTAACAGACTTTTACAGACAGGCTGGCTAACGCCATGTTCATCTCACAACTCAGTGTTTCTTTAGATTACTATGCAGAAAAAGAATGTCATCAACTGTCCCTGGTTTCAATTGGCTTCTCCTTTCTGAGACCACAAATCCAGCCGTGGAAAAATCTCGCTCACTCGCGGCGCTTGAAGCTGGAATGGAAAGAATCGAACGAGCAATGTGTGCCACATTTGGAAACCTGGTTGCATGCTCCTTCCACCAGCTGAGAACATCGAAATTCTCCTCCTTCGGTGACTTGAAGTCGATGTATGCGCTCACTTCATCCTGAGTGCACTCATCGCTGGAAGAGGAATCCTCGACGTCGGATAATCCCTCCGATTGTCTAGCTCTCTTCTCGGGCGGTGCTGAACTGACAGTGGCAACACGTTGTGTGGGCGATGCACGCCTCTCTTTTATGTCTAGAGAGGTGCGAATAGAGGGCGCAAGATTAAGCATGCAATTTTATAAACTTTACAAATAGATTTCCTAATATTTTACATTTCATATTTTAAATGATGAAAACAGACAAGCAGGCGAATAAGCATATACAATACAGTAACAGTGGGCTATACTGTAACGTTAGGATAGTAACTTTTTTCCAATCCTACCTCAATTTAATTTTAATACAGTATGAAATAAACTATGAAATCACTTTTTTCTTTTTTCCTTCGGCCTTACCGTTCACAAGGCGCCGCACTTCGTTGTGCACTGTTTCCATCGAATGTTCCTCCACAAGCAGCTTCAGACTTTTCAGCTTTGGGTGCAAAAACATGGCCAGTTTGTGCAGGAGGTGTATCTCGTACTTTTCAACCAGAATTGTGAGACATTTTGCCTTTAGAGAGGAGAATGTCAGGTTGTCAGTGGAGGATGGTTGCAGATGGCGTTTGAGGCGATCAAGCCACACAGCGGTGAGGTGAAGGGTTGGAGTTTTGGATGCCTCCAGTGCCTTAGTAGCCTCCTTGAATCTCTGAAGAAACATCACCATTGCATTCAAAGTGTCTTCGCTCAAGTCGTTCAGACGACCCTCTTCCCCCCTTTCCAACAGCAGTGCACGAACGTCCTCATATTGACAGCTGATCGACTCGAGCATTGTGTGGACTGAGTTCCAGCGTGTTTCCACTGATGCTTTTAACGTCTTTTTAAGGCGATTCTGGAGACTCGTTTGCTTAAAGTAAGTTACGAGTGACTTTGCCCCCGTGACAAGCGTAGTCACTTCCTCTCCGAACGCATCTTCTTGGCTTGGTTTCCCGATCGTAGTGTAAAGCACGGTGTTAAGGATGTGTGCAGCACAGCTCAGTCTTGTGACGGAGCGAAGGGCTGCCACTATGTTTGAACCCCTATCTGTCACATACACCAGTTTGGTGAAGAAATCCTCAATGCTGTATCTCCGCAGGGCTTGGATTATTGCTGGTTTGATATTATCAGACGCTTTACGCAAGGTGCTATCCCATTCCGACGTAGAAAGCACCCTTTCGACTAGCTCCCACTTGCTATTGATGTAATGTATTGTGTGACAAAGGTAGCTTATTTTCCGATAATCATCGGACCACATGTCTAAAGTGACTGCTCCATTGTACTCACTCATCTGTTCTCTCAGCTCAGGAATTATGCTTTGGCGTATGTCTTCTGCATATTTTGTCACTCTGCGAGATATTGTTGTCGGATCTGGTAACAGCTGCATTGCATCGACACGGCCAGCCCGCGCACCAATGTCAATCAATCCCTGTGCTAATCCAGTGAAACCATCGCCACACACCGTTTCGAATGATCTAACATCACTGCAGACAAATTGTACTGCTAATTTGGACACCGTCTCCTTGTCTTCCCTTTTGGGTGCTTTAAGATCACGGTTATTGGTGAAGTATTGATTGATTGGTCTTGTACCTGTGGCATTGGCAGCGCAGCTCGACTCCATATGTTTTTTCAATGATGAAGTACCTAGCTTGCGGCTATCATAGGCCAACACTTTTTTGCACTTCTTGCAAGCAGCGAACCCAGCGACCTGGTTGTGTTCTCCATCTAGGATGAGTCCAAAAGCCTCCCAGACAATGGATTTTGCTCTTGATGAAGAGTTTTCGGCAATACTGTATTCTCCGCTGAAGAGCTTCGCCTTCACCGGCTCAGTCATTTTGAATGTGGCGCGCTCAGCAGCAGATTGGCGGCGCATATGTTATGATGATGCGCGGGCCCGGCCGCGGGGGAAAGGTCATAGGGTTTAAACATTACATTAAATTATCATTTTTATATTTTTCTTATGCAACACCCGCGATCCGACCCGTATCTTCTTTGTTTTACCCGGACCCGAACCCGAATATTTTTTGTTGAAAGAATACCACCCGCGATTCACTGTTTTCGCGGGTCACCCGTCGGGTACCCGCGGGTACCCGACCCGATGCAGGACTCTGCCATAAGGCGCAACAGTGGGGGCTTTTCACACCTGTGAATACACATCAACCCCCTCCTATTGACGGATCTCACACCTACTTGGGATATCACACCTACTTGAGATCTCACACCTCGAACAAAGGGGAGGCGGGACTTAGCTCATAAGCATAAGTAGGTAGAGGTGTGACCTGTCACAGCACCTGTCACTTTCTATGCATACTAATGAGACGAAAGCGGGATGAATCTTACTACTCCTGTTGGAGTAGTTATTATTCACTTGAAATGTTCTGCCGTAAGGCTCTAGGGATGCAATGATTTTACATTTTGATGTTATGATAATAGTCTGAGGAAACATCACCTTTGTCAGGGTTTTACAATTATTACACTAAGGATGGATGAATGTGTACTTATAATTCGAGGTTTTATAGGATCTTTCCACAACATTTTGGCATTTTCAGCCGCTGTGCCTATTTACCTTTATTAACCCGATTAACCAGTTTTCCATATTTGTCAATGAGCAACAGTTGCTGTAAGGAACCTTAACGTACCATAATGTAGTTGTTTAGAGAGTGAGAACAAAAACACTTAGTGTAGCTGAACTGTTAAAAGTGACATTGGTCAAAGGTGGGGTAGGTAAGTTTGAGAAACCGGCTTGAGATACACTTTTTTTATATTCCATGGAATGCTCTTAACATCCCGATAGCAATGAATATCTTAAGTGCTTTGACAAAAAATCCATACAAAAATATCCTCTGTGGAAGCCGTAGTACTGTAAAAAGCACGACCAATCATCTGAGCCGGCCCGGCTAAAATAACTGGATGGCCTACCTGCCTGTCAGCCTTCCATCTGTGCACAAACTTATGTCGTGCCCTCATTGGTCATGTGCGTGTTCGTGTGTGTTGGAGGAGGGGCTCTGTAAGGAAGTGGCAGATTTTTTCCTGCTGTGTGTTTTCAAATCCTAGCGCACTCGAGCCGGTTTCTCAAACTTACATAGCCTACCTTTAATCGCTGCATCCATACACTGGAATACAAAATACTTCATACAACACTGCACTTGTCTTCAAACGTTTATAAAACAGTATAAAAATGTTACAGTAGCCTAATGAAAATCGATTGAATGTGTATTACTGCTCACTAATTCTTCTTCACCCTCCCTTTATTTTATTTTTTTCTCAGTGGTATGTCCTGGCCTCCATCCTGGCAAGCAGCCTGATTCCCACCCCATGCGAATCCCAATGCAAAGCAAATAAAAATGATTTGGTGTTTGTATGTAATTAAAGTGCAACAGTTTAACAACTGCAACAGACTTACATTGTTTTTGACTTGAAGGATCCCTGTATGCATTGTTTTATGGCCGCTGGCAATTAATTTCACAGGTGAATTGCATATTGATGTAAAATGAAGCTCAGCGCAAGTTCTTTCAGGAAGACTGGGTATATATATATATATATATATATATATATATATATATATATATATATATAAATTCCCTCCGCAGCTGCATATAATCAGCTCATCACAGGCGTTGTCTTTAACATATTACATTTCACCTCATTCTCCAGCAGCCAATCACCGTGCTGCAGCCAAACTTTAAAATGGCAGTCAGCTGTTATTTCAGGTGTTCATGCTGCCGCCCGCCTCCTCCCCATCCACCTCCTTTCATCACATCCACTGCCAGGAGAGCTAATCCAAAGACCTCATCACACCTCCTCTTCATCCCATCTCCTCATCAAATCCAGATCTTCAGCATCATCACCAGTGTCTAGACCCCGGGGGGTTCCCTATACAGTATGCTCACGGCTGCATTTCCCCCTTTAGATATACCATTTCAGGATCGGGGTCTAATCGCCAAAGACTTAACATTTATCGTATGGCATGTGTCAATAAATGTTCTTTAAACAAAATGAAGTCTCTCCTGATTGAAATACACAGAAGCAGCCCACAAGGGGTCCTTGAGATGATAGTACATTATTGAAAACATTAATAACAGAATGCTTAATGCACAAAACATCAAGAAATAAGTAGCCAATGCTTCAATCCTTTGAGAATACACTGTTTGTAGTCTATTTTAATTTTATAATAGATTACATTTATAAAGCGCTTTTCCTGGTGCTCAAAGCGCTTATAAGCAAGTAAATCAAAATAACAACAAAGTAGAAAGTGCTAAGCAAGGTGGAATAAAGGCAAGGGGTTAGTTGATTAGGAGTTGAAGGCAAGAGTGAAAAGGTGAGTTTTGAGGGAATGTGTGTAATCGGATCTATGGGAGTCCGGCTGTTTCCGCACGGACATTTTAGTTAGCCGGACTCCGTGTTTCCTGTGAAATCCGGAAAAGTTTTTTAAAAATAAAACAATACTTAATTCCGAGTTTGCTTTCTTTTCTTTTTGGAGGTCATGACATAATGGCAATATAATACACGGTTCGGCTGCATTAAATATTACACATCTGCCGTAGTTCTGTATTTATAGAGCCCTGATGTGAAGGCTTCTGGACAAACAGGAAGAACTGCCCCCAAAACTGAAAACGTGACGTGAATCATAAATATGTCAGCAATTAAACAACATCTTAGATTTCTTTTCACGCAATACGTCTCCTTTCAGTATCAACACTAATTCGGCTGACTTGTATATTTGATCCAATTGGTAGATAGGCGATATTTACACCATAACGGTGCACAGCTGATAGAAAGCAAGCCTAGTGGTTGAAGCACGTTATTGAATTTTAATATTTTTATTATTAGATATTAATAGGAGAGACAGACAGACAAACTAATAAGTGAGAATGTGTTGGTTTGTTCCAATCAGAGGCACATTTAGCAAATATGGCAGTAGCCATCGATCATCATAAGATAAGATATACTTTATTGATCCCAAGTTGGACATTTTTTCGTTACAGCAGCATGTGTAACAGTTGTAAATACGCAGTGGGGTTTATTTGTAAATAATTTAGTATAATCACACAAATTCTGTGTTTTATATTTAATAATTCTGTGTTCTTTATTTATTGAATGTTCAATACCTGACAGTATAATACATATGCATAATATCAGTTAAAATAAGTGCTTAAACATAGCCTACAGTAGTTAACATTGCAGGAAAGCAATATATCAATACTTTGTCAGGCTTAGATATTAATAGGAGACACAGACTGACAAACTAATGGTCTAAAAGCCTCTTTTGAATAAGAAAAAAGCTATCTGCTATACTATCATATATCAAAAGAATCAAAGGAACAGTTCAGCGCCCCACAACTTCATTGCAAACAGTTACAACCTTGACTTCACATCAGAAAGAACAAACATTAAAGAAGTGACTAACTGCATCAATTAGGGTTAAACGTGTATTCAGCTAAAACATATACATCGCTGCAGTTATTATCCAGTGGAAAGCCCTTACCTACTGGCCTAGTTGAATGAAAGTGGTTACTTTTTTGTGGCAGACAAAGCTATTATAGTAGGAACCTGCGACCCAAGTTTTTCATCTCCGACCTTTTTCATCTCTGACCTTGTTAAACATTGAACATTCAATAAATGAGGAACAGAGAATTATTAAATATAAAACACAGAATTTGTGTGATTATACTAAATTATTTACAAATAAACACCACCGCATATTTACAACTGTTACACATGCTGCTGTAACGAAAAAAATTCCAACTTGGGATCAATAAAGTATATCTTATCTTAAGATGATCGATGGCAACTGCCATATTTGCTAAATGTGCCTCTGAACCTTGACAAGTGCATGTTTCAGGCTTATCAATTAACAACAGGAGGGGTCACAGACATAAGACCAGCTGTTAAATAAAGCTCTTCTGACCTTAGCTGTCATGTGGGTATATATTAATGATGCCCATTATGGACACAAGCAATTTTCACCCATGTATTATTTATATGTTTTAAATTTGAGTGTTTCCTATCCCCTAAACCTCCAGGGATGTACACAGTTTAATACTGGCAACTTCTAATTATGGGAAATACGAAAACGTCTTATAAAACTACAATTCCCAGTAGAGACGTGCCATAGAACATGTTGCAAAACACACAATAGCCAGCATGTGTAGTTCTGGGGACGGGGAGGGGGAGGACCCGTCCGAGTCCAGTTTTGGATAGTCTGCCGTGGTTCCATCCCATTTCAAAGTGCTGTTTGACACTCAGCGTAACGGGCGTAACCCTCGGCGCATTCCAACATCCAATCACAGCTTGAAGACTAATCACGGGGGTTGTCAAACATAGCGGAGAGAATACTTACTTCCGGGTGTAAAATTCTCTAAAGCAACTTCTATGAGCTGCTCCGACCCTCGGTCCTGACGGACTCCAAATGTCCGACATTATACAATCAAACAAATAAATAAACACAAGGATAATTGTGTCTTATTGTTGAGTAAATAACACTGTGGTTTAGAAAATAATACTACATTAGAAGTACGAGTTGGGAGTGAGAATGTGTTGGTATTTACCCTGCATTATGCACATGTTACTAATAAAGGATTATGTTATTGTATGAACTCTATTTACAATGTATTCACATTAATAGTTCATAATCGACGAATGACAAAATGCAGTGACAAGAAAACAACCATTGTATAGCATTTGTTTGAGTAACAAGAGGCAGTTAAATATAAAGGCAAGGCAATTTATTTTCATACACATCAGCAAGTCAAAGCGCTTTAAATAAACGGAAGTACAAAATATAAACACATTTTCACATTACTATGAATTCGGGCGAAACAAGTGCATAGTTTAATATCGTTCTCATATATAGTGTTTTATAATGTTACATTACATTACATTGCATTTAGCTGACGCTTTTATCCAAAGCGACTTACAATAAGTGCATTCGACCAGGAAGATACAAACTTGAAGAAAGCAGAATCATATAAGTACATCAGGTTTCATAGAGCCAAACATTTAAAGTGCTACTCAACTGGCTTTAGATAAGCCAGTCCTTTGTTAGTATATAAGTGCTTTGTTAGTACTTTGTTAGTAGTTCTTTGTTAGTAATTCTTTGTTAATAATTCTATCGCTCGAAGTGGAGTCTAAAGAGATGAGTTTTCAGTCTGCGCCGGAAGATGTGTAAGCTTTCTGCTGTCCTGGTTTCAATGGGGAGCTCATTCCACCATTTTGGAGCCAGGATAGCAAACCCACGTGTTTTTGCTGATGGGAACTTGGGTCCCCCTCGCAGTGCGGGTGCAGCGTGCTGTTTGGCCGATGCAGAGCGGAGTGCACGTGCTGGGGTGTACGGTTTAACCATGTCCTGGATGTAGGAAGGGCCAGATCCATTCGCAGCATGGTATGCAAGTACCAGTGTCTTGAAGTGGATTCTAGCAGTTACTGGAAGCCAGTGAAGGGAGCGGAGGAGCGGCGTGGTGTGGGAATGTTTTGGAAGGTTGAAGACCAGACGAGCCGCTGCATTCTGTCTTTATTTTGTATGGCTTTAAGTGTGTTTTAAATGTGTTTTGTCATTATTATGGCGTGTGGACGTGACACGTCGCTTGTGAAAGAGCTCTCCAGTGCCTCTGTGTTGCTTGGCAGAAACCTTTACAGGTCTTCTTCCTCAGACTCAGGGCTAGTGTAGCCATTGTCATCCGACTCCTCAATGTCCTGCTGTAATTGAAGATCATGGCATTAGCGGCTACACCGCTGTACACATGTAGAGCCTGTTTGTGTTGGCTTTTGAGAAAGTGCCACCTCCGACTGAGGACACTCTTGAGCCCATGAGCAGCATCCTCTGTCAGGTCACTGAAATCTGTAGAGGAATAATCACACAGCAAAAGGGCTCAATGTAAACAAACCATGACAATTGCAAATCTCTTTGCATTGTACAATGCTGCATATGTAAAAACACTACAAAATAGGTAAATCCATCTTAAACTGAAGGATGTTACTATATATTGGGTGCCAAATGGGATATGTTGATTAATGGTGATAGTGCTTAACAAATAGTCAATCGACAGAAAATAATCGATTATGATCTTGATAATGAATAGTTTCAGTAATTTACTATTTCACTTCGGCCTGACACAGTGACAGATGTGTTCTACTTATGTAAGACATGTAATTTGTTGAAGAGGTGATGAAAATATTCAAATGTTAAGATCTCAGACATACTGCTGGTTTTGATGCCCTCCAAAGTCTGTCCTCTGAGTGCTTCCACTTCTTGCACTTCCTTCAGAAGGAACATGATGTGCTGCGACATCTCTTTCACCAGGATGCTCTGCTCCTCCTCCAAACGTCTGACCAGCATTACCTGGTTAAAGAAAGACCTCGTCAACCTGAAGGTGTTGCCTTTAGGTTGAGGAAAGGAATGGAGTAGTGGACAAGGAATATTTATTCATATATTTATATTATTACAGAATGATTTTCATTTCTGAGACACAAATCTTTGTAGCGATAGCATTGGTTCTTTCATATTTTGGTATAGACTAAAAAAACAACAAGCCAAACTAGCAATTATCCTACCATTTGCATGCCTCTCCCATGGTAAGATGTAGCCCTCTGTCAGACTGCAAGCCAACTCCTCGTCGATCTGTTCTTCCTGCACTCCTGTGTTGTATTGCCCAACTTTTTCGTGAAGCTTCTTCTTCAGTTCTCTCATTCTCTTCCTCTTCCTTTGCCTTGCCTGGTTGCTGTCTGCAAAGTGAAACGGAAACAAAACTGTGTCATGGTGCCAGAATGTTTTTGAAGTGTAATTTCAATAACTACGTTTGACAACAAACCATGCTGACGATACAGATCTTGCTTCCTGTGCAAAAGAGTGACGGTCTCAATATCCCCCCTCAGTCCTTCAGTACACCCTGGGGCGTAGACTCTCTCTAAATAATTGCAAAAAAACAATTGGAGAAGTGATACAATCAGTGACAGTCTCAGTTTCAACATATGGCCAACTTATATTGTGTGTCTAAACTTACAGTAATTAACAGATCTATATATGGAAAACCTGTGGTATGTCTTACCTGTGACCACCCATTGCCTGACATCATACACCCACTGCTGTATGGTCTCCTGATCAAGGTTGTGCTCCTCTTTGAAGTCGCTGAAGTTGGCAGCTTCCACCTTTGTCCTCTCTGTGATCTTTACAAAAAAAAGAAAATGTCAGCGAAAAGCACCATGCAACACCATAATGCAAAGAACACCAGTTTTCAGTACAAGACCTTCAGAAGAACAGTTGAAACATTACATGACACCATCTGACTTGCAAGAGGAAGTGTGGATAAGGGAAAACATAATGTATACTGTATAGCCATGAGGTTACATTGCAGACATCCTTCATAAATATGTAATGTCAGATGAGAAGACAATTCTAATTTGCCCTTACTTTGACATATCTGTGGGTTAAAACTTGATGAAGGTTGTCCCTCTTCCTTCTGTTCCAGCCCATCTGTTGAGTGAGCATGTTCAGTCTTCCTAAAAAAGACAAAAAATATATCCACAAACAAAAAAGTAAGTTTTCACATCAAAAAGGCAATACTGAGTGAGAAACCTGATAGACATGACTAAACCCAATCATTGAAAGGTTGTTGAACTGGTAATTACAGTAAAGTAATACACCAATAATGTTTTTAAGGAGGGAACTCTCTGTAAAATACTTATCAGGGCTGCCTTATTATCACATGTGTAGTGTTAATACCAACCTGCTTTTGTCATGTATTTTGTGACCAGAGCTGCCCTGGAGAGAAAGCTGTTCACCTATAATGAATGTTACAATTAATGTTTGGTCACCATTACATAACAATATCACCTACACATCATAGATCTTGAACTGGATGGTTTAAGAGAAAACGTGTGTACTGACTTCCTACAATATGCATGCATTTAGTGTTGCTGAACATATGAGCTGTCTATCTTTCATTTGAACTCAGACATAAAGGATATGCTTTCAACTAATCAACAGGCTTGTCACTGAGATAACACATACATATTTGTACTGCTTTCTATTAAGACTTCTTGTATCCATACAGTTACAATAATGCCATTAATAACATACCTGCTCTACTTCCTCTCCCACTGTGTTTCCTGCTCCGTCCTGACTTCTGCCACCGCATCTCACCTGCAACACAGTGCAAGTAGTGTTATGTAGCATTTCTTTAGAAGTGTTTGATATCCAATAAGGCATGCCATGCACAACATTTAAAAATCCTTTGCATTAAAGATGTTATGTACCTCGCATTTTGCTGTATGGGCTTTAGCATGCATCACGCTAAGAAATGGCCTCATTTCGGTCAACGGCAGAAGCTCTGGTAATCCCTCGGTTATTTTGTTAAGGTATGGCCAGTACCTAAGAAGCAGGAGCAGCATTTTGTGACAATATCAATATCATCTAAAATGACTGCTGAGGCATGGGCCATTCTAAACATTGTTGTGGATGTGCAATATGACAGTGAGGATTACCTGCATGTTACATCCATACAGAAGAAGTCAACATTTAACTTCTTCGACATCTCTTTTTGGAGAAACATTGGGTAAACGTATATTTCTCCACGGAAGTGGTTCAGTCCTCGTAAGAGAAACCCATGTCTGATTAATCAGAAGAAAATCTAGTTGTTAATAATAAACTGACACAGCAAGGCCTGGCTTAAGCACTCATCTCTGTCATCTAGGTGGCTATAACAACAAATAACACTTGGATGTTACAAATGATGGATCAATTCCGCTCCACAATCAAAAGTGTTTAATGCTTCCAATTCTTACAAAGACTTAGACTTGGATTGCTATTAAAACTGAAATAATGAGACCAGACTCAAGAACCAAACACATATACACACACAGACACACTTACAAATACATGCTTGCAAACTGCCACTTGAATGCCCTCCTCGTCTATCTGGGCACCAGACTTTTTTGACAATTTGGCAGTACCAAAGACGGCACTGTCTTTTCCCTATAAAGTCAGTTTATTACAACCAAGTTTTGACATATATATAAAAGAACACCACAGGTGTAACTGCAACTACCATAATAAGAAAAAAAACGTACACTTTTCATGTTGCCTCTGACAAGGTCAACAAATGTTGCGACTTCCTCATCCTTGGCCAGGAACAAGCCCTCATAGATTGGTGACTCCTCAGTCCTGTCCATGATAAGTTAACATACAAGTCAATAATAAAAATCACAAAGCACTACATTACTATGATTTGTTTTAATGTCTGTTATGGCTACTCAAAGACAACCCCAAGGGCTACTATTTGTATTAGCGGTGTGTTCTTTATCATTTTCATTAATACCTATACCTACCCTTTTGACTTGGAAAAGCGATAATGCTTGCGGTTTCCATCACAGCAAACAGCCAACATGTCTGGAGAACATGCTGGACAAACAAAGTGATGGGCCTGGCACATAACCTCTTGTTTGTACTGACAGAAGCAAAACTCGAAGAAGCTTAACTGAAATGTATCAGCACAGATACTACCTGTCTGTATATTGATTTAAAAAAAGTGGATTAGTAATTGTTTTGAAAGCAATGCCAACAATTAATGATATGGTATGCAGTAATATGATATTGTTTTTTGTATGTTTCCGTGTGATTCAGGCAGATTTACCCGTCCAGCTTGAACAGATCTGTGCTCCAACATTTTCAGAAATGCCTGCCTGGACATGGCTGTTGCTGTCACCTTCATGTGCTCGAATGAGGTGAACACATCATATTTGTAAAGCGTCTGGCAGCTGGTGCTAGCTGGCCAGTACCGATACAAAAGCAGTTCTTTAACCTCAGGAGTCCATTCTGCAGAGCAGGATGGACAGGATTTCCGAGGCAAGCAGACATTGTATCGTCCTGTGAACAAATGGACAAAGTAAAGGTATTTCGGTAATAAAACTGTGAGTTTTGCCTTAAAATATTGGATTTTATACATAGATGTGCATCTATGATATATTAGCTATTTGACATGGCATTTGGGTGTTGTGTGAAAATGACCAGGTGATAAAAATCTTTGCATTCCACAAAGTGGTAAAACTCTGCCGTACAATACTACTTGTACAAAAAGAAGGGCTTTCAGAACAACTTACCGTTGATGGTGACCACAGAAATATGCTTCCAAGGAGTAACTGTGATGTCATCAGAGCATTCACAGATTGACCTTGGAGTAGGAACAGGCAGTTGACATACTGCAATATAGAAAATATGTTAGGAAGGGTGTATTTACAGTTTTTCCTTAATTCTCCAGATTATCAAGATATTCAATAACATTTTGCATAATTTCCACATATCTTGCAGCCCTAGTCAAAACCAATCATACTTTTTTCAATCAGCTATGTACACTTCCCATTCACACTTAATTTTGGGAACTACACTATAATGGGACATTGTAATGTAATGTTAATCTTTACATACTTTGTTCACAAAACTGAGGCTGGCCATTTTCATCCACCACCACAGCAGTTGTAGGGGGAATGGGCTCCAGAAATCCATTGAACACAGCCTCTCTGTCATGGAAGATATTCCTCTTGTGGGCCTCCATGTCACAGGTTGCACAGAGGAACTCCATGTCCAGTGGAACACAGTCCAGGCACCTAATAGCCGCTTCTTCTGCACAGCATCTGTGGCACTTCTGAATGGCTATTCTCTCAGCTGAGAGTTTTGCATTTTAAAAAGCATTGGCCTAGCAGTTTTCATTCTCACATCTGTGAGAAGCTGCCTTTGTGCCCAAGCAGATCCCGTTCCGTCTGTTGCCCCCAGAACCTGGACTGCAGTTAGAGTGTCTCTTAACTCTTGGAGATGTGTTTCTAAAAAATAAAACAGCTGTTAAGACACCCTAAAACTGGAATGATTGATATTAAGGTAGTATACTGAAACACTTTTGAGTTGGAAAAATATATGCGGACTAATAATAGCAACATGCTATGAATCATTATATGCATCCAAAGCAATATTAACAAGTGATACTTATACCAAATATGCATTCACTTGTCATGAAACAGTCAACACTCAATACTTTAAAATGGAAAAATTGGGAAAAACTTTAGTGCCAGTCAACTGCTGTTATAATCAATATACTCACCAAGACTACCAAAAACTCTTGATGTTCTAGCTGAAGGCCTTCCTCATGCACAGGATCGTCTCTTCTGGCTTGTGAAGCTGCAGAGACAGTCATTTTTGCTTAACCCTTCAACCAATCTAAAATTACACCAATTAATTGAAAATGCTCTGTAAGGACTGCAGGTAATGAAACTAAGAACATATTACCACAGCATCACAATGACAATTTACATTTGCCATACTTTTATCCAAATCGAGGTACACATGTTCAAAAATACAACACAAGCAAGGATTATCAGTCACAGGCTCTTACAATATCTTGATTTAATTTGAAAATGTTTTAAACATTGTAACAGATTTGTCAAGAGGTATCTTTACATTAAATAATTTCTTACTGTGTACACCAAAATAACTTTGTTATGAATTATCTTTATTCTTAGACTTAGAAATCATGATATAGTAAAGAACAAACCTGATGCGGAGCGTTGAGTTTCCCGTTGTCTCTCACGTCTGCGTCTGACCACTGGATTAGAAAGGGGTCTCTTCCTGCTTTTTCTTTTCTTTTTCGGAGGGATGGCAGGGGTTTCAGTAGCCTATATCTTTTCAGAGGTTGAGATCAACAACAAAGTTGTAATACAACATAAGACAGCAGCTCTTATATTCGAGCAATTATTTAACGGTTGCATAAAAAGGTCTAACGGACCCTTTACATTACATCAATAAAAAGCAATAGCAATGATTATATTACAGACTTGGGTATTTGCTTATCATGAAAAGCCTCACTCTGGCCTCATGGAAAAGAGCCTCGCTAATCAATGCTGCCATGTGCATCCTGGCCTCATTGGGATCCTCAAAGACCCTCACTTCACGGTTGAGGGACATGGCATACAAAGAGAGAGTGAGTAATTAAAAGAGAAAGTGAGAGAGAGTGATTGAAAAAGAGAAGGTGAGAGAGTGATTGAAAGAGAAAGTGAGAGGGTGATAGAAAGAGAGACAGTGAGAGTGAGAGAGTGGCTCTTAAAAGTGCCGTGTGTTTTATATGTGTGTGTGTGTGGATATGTGTGTGTTGGTGATATAGAGTTGTAAAGAAGCTGTAAAACAGGAAAAATAAAAACATGATTAGGATTATTTAGAATAACAGTAACATCTGTGCATTACTCTATTATGCAATAATAATTTAGTATAATTTATACTGTGCATATTCTTTTCATATGAGGGACATGGCATACAAACAATACAGACACAATATACAAACAATACACAAAATGAAGAGAGTGCAATAATAATTAATCTGTGCATTACTCTATTATGCAATAATAATTTAGTATAATTTATATATCTTATATCTTCTACTATATATTTTAATTCTACAATGTAACAATCCCAATGTCCCCACTGGCCAGTCAAATCCTCTGGAAAAACTCCAGGTCCACATTTTTGTTCCACTCCATCGCCGATTCCACTATTACAACTCTGTGTTGAAAGCTGTCTTTACAACACATGGGCAAATACAAGCATTTAAATATATTTTTCTAGCAGGCACCTCCACCACTATCCAACTGTGCCGGGGACAGCTAATGTCATTTAGCTGTATAAACTATAAATGATATCCAGCTACAAACTTTGCAGTAGGGCCTGGCTCATTTCGTGGCATCTGCAGGCAGTGGCAAGTACTTCCGGCATCTGCCACAGAGGCCGCTACTCCGTGGTATCTGTGGCAAGTATATGCCACAGATGTGGTATCTGTGGCAAGTATATGCCACAGCCACAACTTGCCGTGGCAAGTAAATGCCACAACCATGCCAGTATATGCCACAACTTATATATGCCACAACTTGCCGTGACAAGTATATGCCACAACTTGCCGTGGCAAGTAAATGCTACAAGTTAAGAGTTAAGAGAAGGTTTACCGTAGCTGCCACCCGCCTTCCGTGGCAAATGCTGATATTTAAACCCGTATTTATCGCGTAAAATGTCGCTGTTTTGGCATGACTTTATCGGACTGATCTGTACACAAGACTGATGATCTGTTACTGATGGTCCGATCATATTTTTTAAAAAGATTAAACATATGTTCAGATTTTACTTGGAGAACGTGGTTTGTTAAAATAAATAAACGTGCTATTTTTATGATAATACTCAAGATATATTATTAGTAAGTTGACATAAAGATCTAACATTGTTGACCAGAGGTGGGAAATAGGCTAACTTGTATACTCAAGTACTGTACTTGTGATTTAGAAATAGCCTAGTTGTACTTTAGTTGAGTATGTAAATGGTATGTTACGTAGTAGGCTACTTACCCCACTACAACTCAGAGGTAAATTGTGTAATTGTAGCCTACTCCCCTACATTTATTTAATACGCTACCTTTAGTTACTTACTACAGATTCTGATTAATGATGATACATATAATCAAGTCTTAAATCAGACTTTATAGTTACTCCTGGAGTAAATTCACAAGAACCCTACTACAGTATACAAAGTCATTAAAACTAGCTGCACCTTTACCAGCTTTGAGAACACTTTCATGATCAATCATTATAATGAAAACATGTAATATGCACTTTAAGTATATTGTTATGCTAATCATTTTGCGCTTTTACTTGAGTAACCTTTTAATGCATGACTTTTACTTGTAACAGAGTATTCCAACATTTAGGTTGGCTACTTCTACTTTTACTTCACACTAGAACCACAAGGGGTCGCTGTATAGCCTACCTAAAACCACCAACGTGTCAAATGAACGAATGCATTGATTTTCAAGGTACAATGTTATTTTATTTATCATACTAGAACACAATGAGTGTTGCCACTACATTGCCGTGGCATGTGCCTTGGCATTTGTGGCATCTCCCACAGAGGCCACTACTCTGTGGCATCTGTGGCAAGTATATGCCACAGCCACAACTTGCCGTGGCAAGTAGGCTATATGCCACAACTTGCCGTGGCAAGTATATGCCACAACTTGCCGTGGCAAGTAAATGCCACAGATGCCACAACTTGCCGCGGCAAGCATATGCCACAACTTGCCGTGGCAAGTATATGCCACAACTTGCCGTGGCAAGTAAATGCCACAGATGCCACAACTTGCCGTGGCAAGCATATGCCACAACTTGCCGTGGCAAGCATATGCCACAACTTGCCGTGGCATTTGCGCATGCTGAACGGGAGTTGCCACAAGATGCCAGAGTTAAGAGAAGTTTTACGGTAGCTGCCACTCGCCTTCCGTGGCAAATGCTGATATTTAAACTCGTATTTATCGTGTAAAATGTCGCTGTTTAGGCATGACTTTATCGGACTGATCTGTACACAGGACTGATGTGCGATCTCTATTTTTCAAAAAGATACTAAATTATCATTTATATTCAATTTTACTTGGAATAGCCTACGTGGTTTGCTAAAATAAACAAACGTGCTATATCTATGATAGTATGCTAAACATAGGCCTATATTGTAATAAAAAAAAAAATATTGGCAAGTGAGCGTTGCAACGCAAGCCCTTGGCAATTGTCGCTTCTTGAGGGGAGTTTCCACTGCTTGCTACGATAACCAGGTGTATTCTTACTAGTAAAGACAAATAATTAAAAATAAATATCTGTATTGACACAGCAACGTGTACAATGGTGTTATTAGACTTGGCTACAGACTTAGGGCAGCTGTAACTGATTGCAGTTGCCACTGCTAGTGAGATGCTAAGATTTATATTTTATAAATGAGGCAAAGGACAGTTATATTTGATTGTACACATGTATAAATGTGTTATTTTAAATCCAGGCATATGTACTTAATTTGTATTATTTGCGTTGTTAATAAACAGATTAATGTCATTGTATCTGTTTTGTTGTTTAATATTTTAATTCTGGTTGAACATTTTTATTTAAATGCTTCAGATTATTCTTATTAGATATTGATATCGGTGAATCCAAACAAACCATTTTATTCCGTTAAGACAATCATGACAATGTATATTAAAAATCAAGACACAATGCATGCTTTTTTATCCATCCTTTTATTGCGTTTTGAAAGTGGTGAACAATTAACATGAAGAATGTTCTCTTAAGCATGATACTCCAAGCAATCCTCATTTAACCGTATAAAGTTGATTTAATATGTTGAGGAAAGAGGGTTACAATGTAATATAATTACACCCTTGTTAAAACTTTTTGTGTGCATCAGTAAAAAGGTTATATGTCATGCATGCAAATATCAAATCATTGTGTTGCTAATTAACATAAACAGATTTTGATATGATACGTTGTATTTAATTTATTTATCTAAAATGTTGAAATCTTTGCGTTACAGCAAATAATAATAATAGAAAGAAACAGGAAATAATTTACACATTATTAGTAGATATTTATCTACAGAGTATCTAAAGAATAAACAATATAGCCTACTGAATATGTAAGAATACACTACAATAAACCATCTCACTAAAACCAATAGAAACATATATTTGTCTTTCTTAACCCTTTCATCCATGAATTATGAAAGCCTCACTCAGGATTTTTTTACCAATTGTTTTTATTGCTCTTGGGGCATGAAAAACAAGATTTTAACTTTAGTTTATTTTTATCTATTTTTTTCAAATTTAGAACATTTAAAAATACATTTAAAAAAATAATTTTAAGGATGATGTTTTCCTTATTAATAAGTCACAAATCACAAACTCAGTAAATGAACACTGACATAACAAAAACACAGAAAATGACCACTAGTTGTCATAAAGTAAAACAGTAACAATAGGAAATTACAGTCTTTTCAAGTGAATGTATATATTTATATATAAAACAAACAATAGAAGCACACTTACTGTCAAGTAGCCTATACCAACATTAACATAAGATAATCCTTATGTGTATTATGTATGATGGAAATCCATCAAGGGTGAAAGGTTATATCATGTGCACAGCTATGGCTTATGGCAATGAAAATCGTATTGGTCCCGCCATGCGTTTTAGAAGGGGGATGATTTTAACCGTTTTTATTTCAGGGGGGATGCCATCCCCCCTCAACTCGAGTACCGACTATTATCATAAAAATAGCACGTTTATTTATTTTAACAAACCACGTTCTCCAAGTAAAATCTATAGTACATATGTTTAATCTTTTTGAAAAATATGATCGGACCATCAGTAACAGATCATCAGTCTTGTGTACAGATCAGTCCGATAAAGTCATGCTAAAACAGCGACATTTTACGCGATAAATACGGGTTTAAATATCAGCATTTGCCACGGAAGGCGAGTGGCAGCTACCGTAAACCTTCTCTTAACTCTTAACTTGTGGCATTTACTTGCCACGGCAAGTTGTGGCATATAGCCTACATGCCACGGCAAGTTGTGGCATATATAAGTTGTGGCATATACTTGCCACGGCAAGTTGTGGCATGGTTGTGGCATTTACTTGCCACGGCAAGTTGTGGCTGTGGCATATACTTGCCACAGATACCACATCTGTGGCATATACTTGCCACAGATACCACGGAGTAGCGGACTCTGTGGCAGATGCCGGAAGTACTTGCCACTGCCCGCAGATGCCACGAAATGCGCTTGCTGTCTCTCAAACTTTGACCGGAAAGCCGGAGGCTAGCTGAACGTGGCCGCTAGCTTGCGCGTAGCCTATTGTAAAAGCTAAACACACAACAAAAATCAACATAATATCCAGGAATGAAACGCTATAAAGACTGTGCTACAGTGGAATAAATAAAAGCAATATCATTTTGTGTTTTAAAGAAATAAACTCCCCTTGATTTTAGATACTTACTGTAGTCCGTTGTGAGATGAAATGAATGAAAGTGACGTGATCGTGGGCAACGTCACGTGGCTACGTCACTGCCGTCAAGCGCGACATAACGTTGCCGTGGTAACGACGGCATCTTCTTCTGGTTTAACGTAAACTAAAGGGAACAATCTATTTGACACAGCTGAAGCTCTGGCCTTCCTTAGAAAATAACTAATTTAATAAAAATGCACCGTGTTTTGAGAACAAACATTGGTAAATAATGCACCATAATACATTCTGAGGAAAAATAAAAATGATTATGAATACAAATAAAATAAAAGAAGCCTCCCGCGAGTTACTACAAGCTATAAAGTAGATTTTTAAAACGTTTTATAGAATAAAAAGCTCACTGCAGGACGTTGTAGAAATGCGTGTGTGCACCACGACAAACGAGCCTCATTCACTTTACATTGGGGTTATTTGCGTGGTGCCGACACGCAAATATAAAAGATTCCGTGACTCCACCACGCAATGCGGTGTTAAGGAGTCGTGGAGGAGTCACGCATTCTGGTGAGATCAGGTTGGAAAATGTCTGTGTATTTAGATTAACCATTAAGATGACATAAACATGAAGTCATGAACACTAACCCAGTTATTAGTTGTCTAACTTGAACCTAAAACACTTGTAGCCTGTCTCTGCATTCCCCTTATTCCACGATAAGGGGAATGTCAACACAGACACCTGTCAAATGGCCCACGGGCCGCCATTTGCCCATCCCTGGCATAGATGATGAGCGGTAAAGAAAAGCGATTGTCCTTCCAGCGGGTAAGAAAGTCGGCACTACATTGCTGTGTGCCCCTTTGTACAAATAAGTCCCGTTATAATCGGGAGATAAGTTTCCATTCATTTAGTGGGAATGCTGTTAACAGCATTCCAACTAACTGTTATTCTACGCACGAAAAGTTTATTATTCCGCCGACTTATTTTGCCACGCTTCTCCTCCTGCATTGAACATCGCAGAAACTCCGTTCAAACATCAAAACGTTCAGCTCGGTCGGGAATCGATGGCTATTACTTTTCTCATTCATAACTTTCATAATTCCAGAGATACATCCCATAATACATCACATTTTTAAACATTGAAGTCAATGGAGAAATTCTTTAACTTCAACAAATCTTCATGCGACTTCAACTGCTAACTGTTCATTCGTACTTTCACTCAGAAACCTCATTCTAACTTTAAAATGTTACACATCTTTCTGACATTATTCGTGTAAAACAACTTTTAAATCTGATTCTTACTTTTAGAGATATTAAACATTGTTCAGACCTTGTTTTAGAGGTTTTCTTCAGATTTTAACATAGAGTGATGTCACAGCTAGAGGGTAGAAAATCTTGAAATTTGCCTTAATATATTTTTTTTAAACGGCCATAATTCCCAAACCCTACATTCCTGAGACATAATTTATCATGACAAATGTAGGAAAACATCTCGTAGCTTGAAAAATGACAAATAATTAAGCAAAAATAATTAAACAAAATGGCTCTTGAGGGCATGAAGAGACAACAACTTTCAACATTCCTCCATTAAACCCCATTGTAATTTCAGGCAGATATTTCCTCACGGTAGCAGCCGCACACCTTTAGTTAAACTGCCAAAAAGGCCACATTATTAACCCGAAAGTACACACAAATTACACTTCAGATACTCAACTTCCTTGACTCGCTTCAGGTTTTGAAATTTCACAGATATCTGTTACGGTTCTAACACAAAACGTTCACATGTAAGAGGTTTATCTCTCATTCAGAACAATGAAGCCTTCGATCTCTGGACGCCTCGTTAGCTCAAATATAAACACCTGTGTAATGGAACACGATGATGTCATCGCTCCAACTGACATGCTCAGAGCAGCAGACTTCGGATAGCAGTTTGCTAACAGTCCAGCCGTGAAGACATCTACGGGACAGTTTTGAGATTTCTTCAAATGCCGTTGCCATGGCAAAACAATGCTCGCCATGAAACACGGCTTTCTCAAAACTTCAGTGAAACTGCTCCAAACGCCCCAAAACTTCACAGGTTTGGTAAGGATGCAGCCATCAACGCATCTAAGCGTATTATGGGGTGTCATCAAATGCCGTTGCCATGGCGACTGACCACTCGACATGAAACATGATGTTGCTCTAAGTATAATCAACACGGTCCAATCGTCCCCCAATCTTCACTTGTATATCACCGGTCCATGCCTCAATAACTCTACGCCAAATCTCAGATCTCACCATATGCCGTTTCCATGGAAACGGCATATGGTGTTTGGGAGCGAAGGATGCGTATCCTTCGCCATAAAACATGATGTCGTTATAACTCCTATGAAAATGTTCAAAAAGTGCTCAAACTTCACATGTGTGCTAACAGTCCAGCTGTGAAGACATATACGGGACAGTTTTGAGATTTCTTCAAATGCCGTTGCCATGGCAACACAATGCTCGCCATGAAACACGGCTTTCTCATAACTTCAGTGAAACTGCTCCAAACGCCCCAAAACTTCACAGGTTTGGTAACGATGCAGCCATCAACGCATCTAAGCGTATTATGGGGTGTCATCAAATGTCGTTGCCATGGCGACAGATCATTCGCCATCAAGTTAGTTCAGAAGTTTGCAGTTCAAATATTCCGCTGCTTTTCCAAGCCTTTTTACTTTCTTTTCTTCTCTTTTCACACATTCAAGCCCCCTGTGTTCATGTATCATTTCAATCTAAATGTTTCACATTTCAGCATAGCAGTTTAGCGTGAGCTTTTCAGCATAAAGCATTCCCACCAGCAATTTCTTCAGGAATTGCATTCTCTAGTTTCCTATTGATGCTGAGGTAAAGGCTCAGTGGCCGATCAAGGTCCGTAGGGGCAATTTCAGCCCCACAACAAATACCCGTGTGTGTAGTAGGCATTTTCGACCAGGAGACTTATTGGTCACAGCTGGAGGACTGAACAGAGTAAAGAAAGGAGCTACACCTGTTCTCTTTGCTTGGAATAACTACGAGCTACCTACACCAAGACGTAATGTTTGGGAGCGTCGGCCGAGGGCAGAGTCCCACCCCGGACTTGACAGCTGAGTACGAGGTGGAAATACTTGCGCCGCCGGATAATGACTACTCTTTAAATCCAGCGACGGCAGTGATGAATAAATCAGGTGGCCGACGAGAACGAAGCCTTGAAAATCCAGGTTAGGGAGCTCCAACACCAGCTGGAAGTGTTACAACTGAGATCTCGTTTCGGCATACAACGCCTGGCAGGGTCGGACGAGGACATTCGTTTCTACACCAGGTTTGTTTATAAGGTTTGTTTATAAGGCTATCAGGAGGCTGTTATGGCCACTAGTTTGATAAACACTTTTCATTTGGGGAAGCTAATTTAAGAAACAAAACTATGTCTAACATGAACAATATTACATTCTTAGATTTGCCACATATAAGCATTTCCTCGCCTTTTGGAAATTGGTGGAGCCTGCAGCCAAAACGAAGATGGTGCGGATCACCAACGCCAAGGCATCCTCTTCCAGCAGCTCGGATTCCTCTCAATCATCAACAACGGTAAGCAGCATACAAGCATGGATGTATATTAATAATTATGCACGCTGCGCACTATACCACCGTTTAACAAGTGCATCACATCACTCACAAAACACACACACACCACACACACACACACACACACACACACACACACACACACACACACACACACACACACACACACACACACACACACACACACACACACACACACACACACACACACACACACACACACACACACACACACACACACACACACACACACACACACACACACACACACACACACACACACACACAGAACAACAAACCCCAGGAAAATGTGTTACAACTGTACCCGGTCTCCCCTATAACAGTATCTACAGTATGCCTAACACTTATTTGTTTTCACAGAAACTTCCACCCATAGATGAGCTGCTGCTGTTCCTCATGCACCTGTCAGTGGGCCTACATCTGAGGGATCTAGCAGAACGGTTTGGCATTCACCGCACAGCAGAATTATTTCCACCTGGACACACTTCCTCTACCAACTGCTTGGAAGCAAACGTCTGTGGATCCCACGTGAAGTTGTCAAAGCTCACCTTCCACCAGAGTTTTCAGCTTTCCCTGACACACAAGTGGTGCTTGACTGCACTGAAGTATTCTGCCAGACTCCATCATCTCTCCTGCTGCAGAGTGAGGTGTTTTCTACATACAAGTCGCATGCTACATTTAAGGCCATGATCGGCATGGCACCACATGGTGCCATTACATTTGTGTCTGGCCTGCATGCAGGATCTATGAGTGACCGGGAGATCTTCAGGCTGTCTGGCATCGTGAGCCTGCTCACACCAGACATGGCGATAATGGTCGACAAAGGGTTCCTTGTGGACAATCTGGTTGAGTGTAAAGTGTACCGGCCTGCTTTTCTGCACAAAAAAACCAAATGAGCAGGGAGGATGTCAGGCAGACTCAATCCATTGCACGTCTGAGGGTCCATGTGGAGAGGTGCATCAGAAGAGTCAAACAGAACAAACTATTTGACAAAGCCATACCACTGTCTGTGTGTGGAAGCATTGAGGAGCTCTTCAATGTGGCTTGCTTCCTGGTCAACTACCAGAACGGACCGCTGGTAAAAGCATGGGCAAGCCTGGGCAGCAATTAGTGATGGGAATTATGGCTCTTTGAAGGGAAAATAAGCTAAATAATCACCAGGATAATGATTGACTGTATTGCCAGACCTAATGTCAATAATCTTCTTTGTAAACATGACACAAGTAAGTAAGTAAGTAAGTAAAAGTTTATTTCTAAAGCACCCCTCCCAGCACGAATGCACAGAGTGCTGTACAAAATATAGCAGTCAAAACAATTAGGCCAATATGGCACTAAGGCATAATAATAACAAAGCATAACATGACAGGAAAATAGAATAAAAACTTTAAAACAATATACAAACATGAAACCAAGTGCAAGAGAACCAGTGATCGACAGTGACAGGACAGTGACGTGATGAACGGCCTAAGACTGCTCAAACGCCTGCTTAAATAAGTGCGTCTTTAGGTGTCCCTTGAACAGGTTGAGGGAGGGAGCCGATCTCAGGACCGGGGTAAGTGCGTTCCAGAGTCTAGGGGCGGCCGCCCCAAACGCCCGGTCCCCCCTGGTCTTTAGTCGGGTCCTGGGCACTGCCAGAAGCCCCTGGTCAGAGGACCTCAGCGAACGAGTGTTTTGGTGTGGTGGAATGAGCTCGCTGATGTAGGCTGGGGCTTGGCCGTTTAGAGCTTTGTATGAGATAATCAGGATCTTGTACTGGATCCTGAAATGAACTGGTAGCCAGTGCAGGGAGGCTAGAATGGGGGTGATATGGCAGGATTTTTTAGACCTGGTGATTAAGCGGGCGGCAGCGTTTTGAACCAGCTGCAGACGGTGAACAGAGGCTTTGCTGAGACAGGTGAAAAGTGAATTACAGTAGTCTAACCGGGATGATATGAATGCGTGGACAGCCATTTCAAGCTCTGCATGAGACACAATGGACCTGAGTTTAGCGATGTTGCGGATGTGGAAAAAACAGTTGCGGGTCAGTGAGGAAACATGTTTGTCCATGTTCATAGCCTGGTCGAAGAACACCCCAAGATTTCTGATGTGGGGGTGAACGTTGGTGGTGAGGGGCCCCATTAGGTTTTTTACCTTGGCTGCTAGGGAGTCTGAGGCAATTATAAGTACCTCTGTCTTCGCCGCATTTAGCTGGAGGAAATTTCTCCCCATCCAGCCCTCAATGGCAGCTAGACAGTCCAGTAGGATGTTAATTTTCTGCATGTTTTGCGGAGTGAAGGACACATACAGCTGGATATCATCAGCGTAGCAGTGGTAGGACACACCCTTAAAGCTGCTGATGATAGAGCCAAGGGGGAGCAAATATAAGGCCCAGAGGAGCGGGGCCAAGATGGAACCCTGTGGTACCCCACAGGGTAGGGGAGCAGGGTCAGAAGTGAACGGACCAACGGCCACTGAGAATGACCTTCCTCCGAGATATGAGGAAAACCAATCTAGGGCTCTCCCTGAAATGCCCACCCACTCTCTAAGCCTATCCAGCATGATGCTGTGGTCCACAGTATCAAATGCTGCGCTGAGGTCTAACATGATCAGCACAGCGCATTCACCCGAGTCTGCAGCCATCAGGATGTCGTTAGAGACCCTGAGGAGTGCAGTCTCAGTGGAATGCTTCGTGCGGAAACCAGATTGAAATTTATCTAGGGTGTTAGTGTTGGCCAGAAAAGCGTTGAGCTGGTTCGCAACAACCTTTTCAACCACTTTGGAGGTGAAAGGCAGCTTAGAAATAGGTCTATAGTTTTTTGGGAGATAGGGGTCCAGGTTAGGTTTCATAAGGAGGGGCTCGACAACCGCCTGCTTAAAATATGAAGGGACAGAGCCAGATTCAAGAGAAAAGTTAATGATGGAAACCAAACCGGGGCCAACAGAGTTGATTGCTTCTTTCAGGATGGAGGTGGGGATGACATCTAGTGGACTGGAAGAGCGTTTCATGGAATTAACTATGTCAATGAGATCTTGAAGGGAAATAGGGGCAAAACAGTTCAAAGTTGAATGCCTGGCTGGGCAGGTGGGGAGGGGGGAGAGGGAGGAGAGGGAGGGGGAAATGCTGGCTCTCACATCCGCAACCTTGTTTACAAAGAACAAGAGAAAGTCATTACAATCCTCATTTGAGAAAACAGGGATGGGGGGGAGAGGAGAACTAACAATGTTGTTGATGGTCTTAAACAGGATGCTAGGATTGTGCTTACTGGATGTAATGATATCAGAGAAGTAGGCTGCCCTGGCATCTCTAACCATGTTGTTGTATTCAGACATAAGGTCCTTTAGGTAAAGGCGGTGCACCTGGAGATGGGTAGATTTCCAGAGACGCTCTACTTTACGGCATTTTCGTCTAAAATTGTAGATGTTTTCATTTAACCAGGGGGAGTGGTTAACTGCTAACAGCTTTCTAGTAACCATGGGGGCGACCTCGTCTAGAATACTAGAGCAGTGGGTGTTAAAGGAGTTAACCATGAGATCTATGTCGACATGGGAGGGGTTTACTATGTTGCTGTCAAATTTAGAGGCGAATTTATTCGCTGTCAGGCTGTTGATAACGCGCGAGCATTTAACTCGCTTCCCCAGAACAACGTCATTATCAAACAGTGTGTTAAACAGGACACAATAATGATCAGAGACAGTCAACTCTTCAGTGCAAATCGAATTAATCTTTAAACCAGTAGTAAATACAAGATCAAGCGTATTACCTTTTGCATGGGTGGGACCAGAAACATGTTGCGTAAAGTTAAATGATTCTGTGACATTCAAAAAGTTTACAGCAAAGGAGTCCGAGCTATCGTTGACGTGAACGTTAAAATCCCCAACCATCAAAACTCTATCAAAGCGGATGATGGAAGCTAAAAAATGTCCGAAATCCGTAATAAAATTTGCGTTTCTGCCCGGAGGGCGATAGATCAAAATGCAGTAGAAAGGGTTGGCGCGACCAACTTTGGAGACTGAGACCTCAAAAGTGGAGAAAGTTCCGCAGCTCACTGAACGTGTAGAGAAGCCGTCCCTGTTTATTATGGCAAGGCCCCCGCCTCGGCCTGTTGTTCGCGGGACACAGGAGTAAGAGCAGTCCGGGGGACATAGTTCGTTGAGAGCAGCAAATTCCTCGGTCTTCTGCCACGTCTCCGTGATGAACAGAAAGTCCAAGTCCTTAGATGTGAAGAGATCATTCAGAGCGAACGATTTGTTAGCGATTGAACGGGCATTCAACAGACCCACGCTGATGTTATTGGAGCCGGCCCTCCCGATGGTGGAAGCCCGAGGTAGAGAACGCAGACACCCAGGCACTGAAGCCACACTGGAGAACACTGCGCGTCTTCTTACCGGGACGAAAGCCGGGAGCTGCATCGAGGAGGCAGGTAGAATTGGACGGAGACAGGACGGTCTCACAGTACAGCCAGCCGCCGTGGATACGGCGAGGAGTGCAGACCAGGGACGATCACAGGTAAGATTTCTCAGTCTCACCGAAACGCCCGCTCGTCTACCCCGTCTTCGCGTACGCTTCGTCCGGGTGCAGCCAGGGCAGGGAGCCCAGACAGCCCGAGGCGGATGTTGGCGTAGGGCGCCATGAGCGCTCCAGAAATCATAGTGGTGTTGCACGGGGGATAACGCTGAGAAACCGATATCCAGCAGAGTCTGACGAGCATAAACTCTAGCCGATTTGGCACTTTTTAGAAAGGACGTTACAAACAAAACCACGAAAAACAGAAGAGGTAGGAAGCGGTAGGAAGGAAGAGGTAGGAAGCGAAAATGACGAGCTGCCAACACAGGCGCGGCCATCTTGCTTAGAGTTGTATGGTGGCGCCATATCCATGTCAGTGAATGTACTACTTTGAATTTACCCTCTGTATGTGTTAAGTAAATAAAGTTGTCTTGCCTTGAATGAAATTCACGCAACTCTTTATATTAGATACTGTGTTTTTAAGTGGCGATGGAGATTATTTGTTGACCCTGCTTTAAAGGATAGTTTGCCTTTACAAATGGTGCACTTTATCACTGCCTGGGTTTTGGTTGAAGTGCATCCAAATGCTACTGCGTTTGGCTCATTTTCCATTTTCAAAAGAATCGGCTAATGAATATAACTAATATATATATATATATATTATATATAACTAATGAATTATAACCTCAAAACAAATGCACACAAAAATAACATAGGACAATACATAATATAATAAATCCACAATATGATAACATGATGTAGTGTGGTACACTAATGTTTCATTTAATTTCCAACCTTTATTTATTCAGATTGGTCCCTTGAGATCATAGATCTCTTTTACAAGGGAGGCCTGCAGCAATTTAAGTTCCACATGAAACATAAAACAACATAAAAACAAACAATAGAGGAAATCATACAACATATTTACATACTTATCAACATTTACAAATACCCATAGTTTCAGAAAGCATTTCACTTAGACGGGCTTTAAAAAAATTCAGAGAAATAAAATTGCTCAATTTCAATTTTAGCTTTAGACTGTTCCAATCTATGCTATCTATCAGTATATCGCTATCTGTATGCTATGTATCTTGCTCTCTCTCTCTCTCTCTCTCTCTCTCTCTCTCTCTCTCTCTCTCTCTCTCTCTCTCTCTCTCTCTCTCTCTCTCTCTCTCGTATGTATATAGCTAACTCCCCAAACAACTCCACACCGAAGACCGGAAGTACTCAGGCTCACACCCAGCCGCCGGAAGTTGATAGACGCCATCTTGTGCAACTAGCCTATTGCCAAAATCTCATCAAAGGGAAGAAGACAGGCACCTCTCTCGCACCCTGCTCTTCCGCAGCGCAGCTTCCTCTCCCTCCAGCTGAAATTATGAATGTAAGGCGTATAGTAATCATAGATAACACGGCAGGGTCCGGGACAGTTTGTTCTCATCTGTTTTCAAATCAACAAAGTATTGGCTTTCAGAATATTAAACTTGTTTCGGCAAATTCAGATGATAAATACAACTTTGAAGCTTGGTAACGGCATAATTACAAGCGGAGAACGGAGTAATTTAACGTCACAGCAGGCATAACAACAGCCGGTGTTTCTCGTGAGTGTTTCCCCGGTACACACACACACACACACACACACACACACACACACACACACACACACACACACACACACACACACACACACACACACACACACACACACACACACACACACACACACACACACACACACACACACACACACACACACACACACACACACACACACACACACACACACACACACACACAACACACACACACACACACACACACACACTAGGCATGGGCGGTATCATTTTTTTCATACCGTCATACCTTGCTGACATCATACCGTGGTATACGGTATATGACGGTATCAGTCCCAATTTAAGGGGTAATTTCTCCCAAAAAAAAATTTTTTACTCACTATATCAACAGCCAGCCCCACCAAAAATATTTTCCACCAGCCGCCACTGACGGTATGACTTGGGTCGACTTGAGTGAGGTGGCGTTCGGCGGCAAATAGATGTTTCGAACGGTATATTATATGTTCGGTGTAAAATGCAGCCCGAGCCGGTAGACGCTCGCAAAGTGCCGCGACGTGCGCGCAAGTGCAAAACAAGGGCTGCATACATGACACATTGTGCAAATGGCACATTTTGAGATCGGATACAGGACGCGATGGTAGATTTCCGACGTTGTTTCCATAGTGAGCTAAGTTAACAATATATCATCATACATAAACATTTTCCGGAAGTAAATACTTGACTTATGTAAACTGTGTTCGTTATTTTCCCATCCAGGAGAGAAGCTTTAAAAGGAGACTAAATGGAGTCTCTGTGAAAGTTCAATTGGGTACTTTAATTAAAAAAGGCGCGGGTTCGTCACAAGCATGATATTGTTCATGCAGACAAACGGCTGTGATCCGCTCCTCGTTAGGGAAGCCAAGAGTTGGATCTCTCCTCCGGTGCTGTTATATATCCTCTGCTGGCTCCTCCCCGCCTGCCGGCTCGCCTCGTCTCCAATGTCCGTTGTTGCATTTAAACAGAGGATTGGCTCCTTTCACATCCAATATATGCTCAACACGCCTTTTCTCCTCATATTCTCTTTCATCACTTTTCATTTAACACATTCTAAACGCTGTAATCAATACTCTAAAAAATACTTCTCGGCTCGTTTGGTTTCCGGTCATTCCGGATGTTGTCACATGCTACTCTCGTCTGTAAACAATAATGTATTCAAATAAACTGTACCTTCATTTAATATTCAGCATGGTAGTATCTCGACATCTATAGTTGTAGTGTTAAATCAGTAGGCTTCGGTTTGCACCACTCCATATCATTTCGCTACTAAATTTACCTCTTTAGGAAATCGTATATTAGCCACATGCTACATGCGTAGATTAAGGATTTTCAGAATAAAAGCTTAACTGCTTGTGCACAAGAATTTCTGGTTTTTCAGTATAAAAGAGCATTAAAACTGACGGCATGTTTAAACTACATTTCCCCATTAAAACATTGATTTTAATTTCTAACACTTATTGAATAAAGTTTGCTATATTCACTAACTAGTTTGGCAATATTATTCCGTGCATGTGTTAAAAACCTTATTTCCATTTGATTCATTGGATTACTCGCGTGAATGTTTAGCACGTAAATGCTTTCGTTTTTAAAACCGTCCGACCTCGACTAGAAAACCATCAACCAGTTGCATAGGATTAAAAAATGTCAACACTCACTCACCCCGTCATAAACATTCCCAAAGAAGTGCCTCCGTCTCTCGTTGTGCTGGATGAAGTCACTGGCAACGAGTAAACCCAAAATAGTCCCAAACAGGCACAGAGGCATTTTTCTTTTTTACTAGTTGTCCGAGTTCGGGGCCGGCAAATGCTGCCGCCATCTTGCTCAGCTCAGCTCTGTGCTGAGCTCTGAGAGCGGGAAAGACGGACTGCCCTCCCCTGCCCTCTGCTGGCGCGTGCTGTGCATTACAACCAATGTCGTCCCTGTCAAATCTCCGTGTCAGTGTAATAGAATGAAACGCATCTATGATTTGGCGCACAGTCTGTGACGTCACGGTATTGAAAATCATACCGACGGTATTTCGAAATACCCTGGTATACCGTAATACCGTCATACCGCCCAAGCCTAACACACACACACACACACACACACACACACACACACACACACACACACACACACACACACACACACACACACACACACACACACACACACACACACACACACACACACACACACACACACACACACACACACACACACACACACTCGCGAGCTTCCCCCAGACCAGTAATACAAAGTGTTTCCAGTGGCGTTTCTGTTTGTACAAAAGTGGTGGGGCACAGAAAACTTAGATGTCTATATAAGCTTCTGCAGTGAGGTTCATGGCTGCTGAGGCACTGGCACTGACTCTTCAGGTTTACAAATATAATATTTTGACCTAAATCAAAATATAATATTATTTTCAAAAGCTTTTTTTGTCTGATGCTTCCATTAATTTTAAACAGACAGTTCAACAAATGGATACCCAAACATTTTAATTGTATCATTTAAATATTGAATTGTTCTCTCTTAGTAAGATCCCATTTTCAATAAAATTGCGGTCTTACCTTGACTTGAAGATGAAGTCCATTTGGCTATCCTTCTGGACAAAAATCTCTATTACTTGTTTGTAAAAGTCCTCCTTATCTTCTTGTAGTTTCAAAAGTCTATCATAAATCTAATCGATAGATTTATGATTCGAAAATTATAAAAGTAGGGTAGACATGTGGATATTATCCGGCTGAACAAAACGTGCATTTATCTAACAGGTACGTTTCCCACAGATCTTATTTTGAGCTATTTTCAAAAATCCTATGGAGAAATCTCATTGCTATTTGTGGAGGGAACCCATGCGCAGCTTACTTCCTGGTTTTGGGACGCGTCTCTCTCCTCCTCGGTCATGGCTAGAAAGGATCCGTCTAGTGTAAATATGACGTCACGTTCTCGTTGTAACTCTCGTTGTAATCGGAGCGGCTCGGAAACACATCTCCAGCAGTAACATGATGCAACATACACATTAATGCAGCAGCAATATTAAAAGAGAAACATCAGACATAATAGTAAAACACTGCAAGGGAAAATTGTATTGCACCAGGAGCTATCTTGGGACTTTTACTGCGACAACGTTGACTTGCCTGTGAATAAAAAATAAACCATAGTGTTGTTGATCTACAGTGTTGTCATTCTTCTTTGAACACCAGCAAGACCGCTAACACCCTATTTCAACAATCACACTCCCTGTAATTGACATAATTAATAGATAGTTTAGCTTCTCATCATCAGTTGCTGTGGCCCTCTGATGTTAACGATCGTAACTTAAAGGCTGCCTGCCAAACGTAAACATTCAGCCATGTGACATTCAGCCAAACTCTCGCGAGAGTTTTACACAAGACGGATCCTTTCTAGCCATAACCCTCCTCCTCTTCACACACCACACTTTTCGCGGCACACGTACTTACAGACAATCAGCTCTGAATTATGTGAGATGACGTATGGTGGGGATGGCAGCACTCTGAGAGGCGAAGTCACGCCCATCTACTTCCGGTCCATGGGACCCCGGAAGCGAAAAATTATACATTGAATTCAATGGAGAGAGAAAACGTATCTTTTGATCCCGTTTGAATTGTGCCACGAACTACACATATGATGTTTGTCAATCTTAAACAATAATTTCCATGTCAAAAAAGTCACATTTTGTCGTAAAATTGTTGAAATATAAGACTATGAATACTGAAGGATTATTTGAATTATTTGAAGGATTAAAGTAACGTGTTATGGCAGGAAAGTTAAATCTGGTATATTCCTTTTAATGTCACCTTATATATATTCATGTGTGTTAAATTAGAAGGGACAAAGTATCTTTTCCCTCCCCCAATATATTGAGGTGAAGTCCTTGTGTTTTGAGAAGAGATGGGAGCATGGGACACCCTTATTTGGAGATAGGGCCGAAACTCTGGAATGTTTCCCTCGTAAAAGAAGGGTGTGCGCTACACAATCTTGTAGCAGATGTGTGTGTGTTTTCATTGCAGTAAAATATATGTGCTACAGGATTACTGGTCAACTATACCTCTGTTCTTGTTCTTTCATGTGTGGGTACTAAATGGCTACAAACATTGTGGAGAAATTAGCTTAAACATCTTTCATTACTCTATATGAAATGGAAGCAGTTTTTTATGACAGGGACGAGAGAGTTGGGGGAGGGAGCGCATTCCGAGGAGTTTCAGCATGTCAATTGTCAGGGGAATCGACTTGTTTTCAATAGAGGTGTGTGGTTGGTTACTTTGTATTAATAATAACAGTATGTGTAAAGGAAGCTGAAAATATACAATGTGAAACCTTTTATTTGAAGTAAAGATGTGAACAATAGCTCAAACAAATGGAGGGGCTATAGGACAAATGAGTGTGTTCTCTATATGAGGCCTGTGTGAAGTTTGACTATTTGAAAAGCATCTCTAATACTGCTTAAAAGCATAGGTAATGTGTTCCTCGTTATTATTGATATGAAAGTAATTAACATGTATTACGTATATTTAGCCAACTATAACAACTATATCTTAAAACATACTTTTAACTTGTGTGTGGTAACCTGAAGGGGGGAAGATGGACTCAGGGACAAAGGGCCATAAAGGAGATGTGTGTGTGCTGGCTACAAGATGTGAAATAAGATAAGGAAACTTGTTGTTGAGAGCCGGTTCGTACCAGACACCAAAAGGTGTCTGGTCTTCGTCAAACTGAAAGAGACTTTTTGTTTCCGGGTTTCTTCTGCTGTGTCGCACTGATTGGGTGCGACAGGCCATGTGTTGGTCTCTGCCAATAAGATGACCTCTGGGGGAAAGCACGTACACCTCCTCCTCCTGTGTTTTAGTATGAAAGACTGTGTTTTCCTTTGGTTCGCGCTCTTGTTTTTCACCGGCCGTTCCTGAGACCTGTCTCACACGGTGGTAGAACCTGAGCCCGGAGTACTCTGCAGAGTGCTTCGTGATTTCTTTGTATTTGTATTTTGTATCGTTACTGTTTATCATTAAAGCAAGATTATTGTTTAACTTATATTCTGGTGTTTCTTAATCCCTTCCTTTTCACGAATTCACCCAGCTTATCAAACGACACGCGGAGACGAGGTTGGTTTTCAACATCCTCCAAATCTCCAACAATACGCGACTACAAAGACTACAAATCCCAAATCCCATTCTGGGTCGCGTATGTGATGTCACAGGCGATAATGCTCCAAGTGATTGCGACTCGTAATTAAAGCGAAGAAGAAGATTTCATAACTGATTTATTCCCTCCAATAAATATAAGAGATTGCTCAAATAAATTCACTTTTACAAGATGCCTGTGTGCTTTGTACCATGTTGTAATCACAAAAGTGATCATACCACTTGCTCGTTCTATCGCTTCCCGTCTTATGAAAGGACCAGGAGTCGCTGGATCAGACATATCAGGTAATATCATAGGCAGTGCTTAATTTGTAAATCATAAGGTGCCGGAACGCAAAGTACATATGACAGCTCAGGGATGACGAGACGCGTACAGGTCCCGGAACGTATACAGAAAAGGTGCTGAAAACAACATGAAAATGTCCACTTGCAACGCTGTGGGACTTACAAGCCTCAATTTCAAATAGTATCCATGGTATAAATGTTATGACGATAATTTATAATTGTTTAGGCTAGTACGCACAACCTAGGCAAATGCCCACATCACCACAGGTGGGACTTCAGTATACAGCCAGCAATTAATTTCTCAACAGGTTTAACGTGTAAAGAAAATATTTATTAGGCCTATTCAAAGATTGGCACGGCGGCCTATTAATAGACAGTATGTTTGCTCACCATATTTAGTTGTTTAAAACACCCCACATCACGAGCATGTCCGGATTGTCCTCTATCTCTTTTTTTCTGCTTTTACTGCGTGTGTCTGTGGCAGTTCTGTGTCCTTTGGCCACCAAGGACCTCACGTACGGGACTGGATTGAATTTAGCCAGGGGGGGTCCAACAAGAATTAGGAAGAGTAAAGATGACATGGTGGATGTGAGCAAAGAGCTACGGTTGGGAGTGCAAATCAAGTTCATTTGAGAAAATCCGCGCTTACATTCAGCACTTGCAATGGGAATGCTGTTGACAGCAACAAGTAACTCCATCAGCTCATCGGGGGTGTCTTTACCATCTGAGTCTCTGTACGTTCTGTAGGCCCGTATGACTGCGCGCGGGTTGGCAATGTTGAAGCGCTGACACAGTGACTCGACCTCAGTCTCTCCATACAGCGCACCTGCGTCCTCGGGCCAGTATTGTGCGTAAAGCGCCTTCAACTCCTCAATGAACTTATTATATCCAGTTTTATCTGGCATCCGGCCTCCTTGAGATAACATACTGTCCTCCAAGTTCTTGGCCACAGTTAGAAAAAACTGACCTGTCGCTGGACGTCCCACACTCTTCTACGCTCAATGCGCTCTCCTCTCCTACTGAATCTTCCTGCTGTAAGCCAGCTGATGTCGCGGTTCCGCTCGCCTCTTGCGCCGGCTGTTGTACCGGGCTAGTTGATGCCAGGGTACCCACCCGTTGCTGTTGGTGGTCCACCTGGCTGACGGTAGCTGGCTCCTGTTCCGGCTGGCGGTGAACCTGACCCGCTGCCCGGGCTTGGCTAGCTGTCGGTTAGCTAGCTGGCTAGCTGTTGCGGCGCTAACCTCCTCCTGGTTTTGACCATCAACATGACCGCTGCAGCTGCCCTCGTCGCTGCTTGTGGAGGCTTTTCTGACTCGTTTTGAAGTGTCTATTACCTCTTCCTTCTTTTTGAAGAAGACAGTCAATTTAACTGTCTTTTTGACATGCTTGCATTGAATCACCGTTTCTTCCTCTCTGCGACGTGGCGAATTTCAAAAGTGAAAGACGTTTGTCCGTTGGTCCAGCTTTTCAGTGCGTCAACACAGATCTCCGACTCTTTCAAATCTTAATCTTAATAAACGACATGAAATTCTTGGGATTTTTTCTGTAAATTAATATCTGCATATTTTATTTCATTTTAACCATTTACATTTTTATTTTTTGTGAGAGGTACCGGATCTGCCCAAATAGGTGCCGGAACACAGGGTGGCCAAAATGAAGAGGTGCCGGATCCTGTTCCGGCAGGATCCGGCTCAAATTAACCACTGATCATAGGTAATATACATGTTGTGCATGGAACATAGTCAAGTTAGCTACCTAGCTAGTAGCGACGAGTAGCGAGCACGTTAGTTAGCATTACATTACTTAGCCTTGTCATTTTTAGTAGCCTTACCATGAAGTTATTATTTTATTACATGAAGTACACCAAAATGTTAAACAGTAAGAGTAGTCATCATGGTAAGTATTTTGTGAAAAATTTGAAGAGTAGCCTACTGCGCCCTCCACCGGGTGCTAAGGAAGCAGTTCAGGGAGAGTCGAAGGAAGGCAGGCAGGCAGGGAGCTTTGCATGACATTCTTCTGGACATGTGTCATTGTGATGACAGTGAGGGTGAGTCAATCTGTTTGTTGGAAAGACAGTAGTTGAGTGATTACTGAGAGAAAATTATTAAGAGAGATAATTATTCAGTGTTGTTACTTTAAAGTGTTGTTACTGACCTTTTTCTCTTTTATTTTCTTTACCTCACATGTAACTGCTGAGACCCTGAGGAACATGCACACTGACCTGCTCTGGCAACTTGATTTCCACTGTACGTAATAGTATTTGGTTATGGTATATTATTTATATACATCAAAGGCACAATGCACCCCCCAGAGACACACATGTATTGAGTGTGATATTTTGCATAGGTCATGTGAAATCATTTTTACATACTAGAAAACTGTAGGAGCAGCAACTTGTTTTGAAAATTGAATTTTTAATATCCGATAATAAAGTTCATCTGTTTTCTTTATTCTTCTCTCTTCCCAGCTCCATCCATCACCGTTCTCTGTTCCTGCAGGTCCTGCTTGCTAATCAATGCTTTATTTTTTTACACAATTACAAATAAAGTCAATGTATTGTATGACATGAAGTTGTGCTTCATTCTGAGTCAATAATACATTCATTCTGCCTTCAACTGCAAAATGATTGTGGACTGCGCCAACATCCATGTAGCAGCCCCCCAGTAAGATGAACCAGGCAAAGTTAACATAGTCAACATACAGCTGTGCTCTTAAGTTGACATGAAGAATTTGTGAAATATTGGTAATTATTTGGAAAAAATTACTGACGATGCAGAAAACTTTTTTTATTTAGGAACAGTGGTCAGGTGAAGCATTTATCACTACATATGTGTCACACTTAAAAGGCCAAACACACTGTTTGGCCTTTTAAGAGCTCTGTCTCACTTCCTCACTCTTGGTCCTATTCTACCTGGAAATAAAGACAACTAAAACACACACAAGCTGAATGTTACAAGTACTTCACAAGATAAATAGAAGAGTGCAGACTGTTTAAACTATGGGTAGGGGGGCTATTTGGCAGGTTTAAATGATTGTTAGTAATGAATTATATAATTTTCTCATTGTAGACGAGCAGACAGGGAGCCAGATGAGAAAAGCAGAAAAGAGAAAGGGCCAACTGTATTTGAGTGGACCAAAGAGAAAGGGAGCTTAGCGGTTAATCAGTCCAGCGACCACAGCTACAGCAAAGGGCCTGAGTCTGCAGAAACTGACCCCGAATTCTCCAGCGTGCAGTCCGCAGACACCGAACCTGGACCCTCCAGTGTGCAGTCCAGTTGTTCCGCAGACCTGTCAGGGGATACTTGGATGCGAATGGCCAAATATTCAGCAGCAGGCTTACCCGATGATGTCATCCGTATGGAAACAGGGCTTCCTGATCAGGCCATGTTTAAAAGGGTGGCGGGGTTGGTGGAGCGCTTTGAGGGCTCCATTGTGTATTACGCTGGATGGAAAGTGGAGGTCATCCTGCTGGCAGACCAGGTCTTCATGGCCATGATGAAGATCCGGCAGAATTATCTTCACCTGCACCTTGCACAGCTGTTCCACTGCAGTACCGCAACAGTGGGTAATGTGGTGAACACCATGGTCCATCTGCTCCACAGGTTGCTGTTCGAAAAAATGATGTCCACTGTGCCCAGTAGGCAAAAAAAAAAAAACAGCATGCCTGCTGCTTCCCAGTCCTCTGCCTTCAACTGCAGAATGATTGTAGACTGCACCGACATCCACGTGGCCGCCCCAAGTCAGATGGACCAAGCCAAACTGACGTACTCCTCCTACAGAGGGATGCACTCCTTCAAAGTGCTCATCTCTGTGGCCCCAAATGGAGTCATCAACTTCTGCAGCCAACTCTTCCCGGGCTCTGTGTCTGATAAGGCCATTATGCAGCATTCAGGCATTCTGGAACATTTAGTGGCTGGCGACCTTATCTTAGCAGACAAGGGCTTTTTAATTTCAGATATTGTGCCTGCGGGTGTGATTGTGAACATTCCCCCTTTCCTGAACAAGGGTAAGTTCACAGAGAGTGAAGTGAGAGCTACCAGGGAAATAGCCAAGAACAGGATCCATGTGGAGAGGGCAAATGCCAGAATAAAGGAGTTCAGGATTCTGGACCTGATTCCTTGCCACCTCAGGAACACTGCAAATGTGCTGGTACAGCTTTGCTGTGCCTTGGTGAACCTGCAAAATCCCCTGATAAAGGAAGTAGCCAGCACCCTCACCGTTGACTAAGCCAGGGGTTCCCAAACCTTTCAGCCTGCGATCCCCGGGGGGAGGGGGGAGCATCCAGCTGGCCCGCTGCATCCGCGGAGAGGGCTTAAACTGCTGAGACCAGCCCAAAGTCACACAACGGCTCTTTTAAGAGCCACCTACACCTTTTTTAAAGAGTTACAATCCTAAGTTATTATAATGATTACACTGGTTCATATTTTACTCAGTTTACTGAACTGTGATGCATTAAACCAGAAGGGGAATTGTTGAGGTTTACTGAAGTTACAAAGACATTAATAGATATGAGTATAACAGGTCAGTGTAAAAACAAGCTTCTGTCAGTCATGAATAGTTCAAACTATTTATATAACCATGTAATACAGTTATGTAGTAGTTCTTCAGTAAAAGTAATTCTTTATTTATATGTCTTAAATATCCTTTATTTTAGAGGGGCCTGAGACTTAACATGTTCATTGCCCAAAACTGCACTGTAGTTATTGTGCATGTGACAATAAGGCCTTAATATTAGGGCTGCACGATATCAGGAACACATAACACGATAACACTTGCGATATTTGAACAAAAACGTATACTGTACATGCAGCATTATTACTTTTCCAACAACATGGGATTTATTGTTTATTAGTTAAATATTGTGTGTGTGTGTGTGTGTGTGTGTGTGTGTGTGTGTGCGTGCGTGCGTGCGTGCGTGCGTGTGTGTGTTTATTTACATGTCCTCCTCCCTACTGACCAACACAGGGAGCATATGCTGAGTGTAGAAGTTCTCCAGGAGGAGGAGATTTCCATGCCATGCAGGGTCTTTGGGGATGGGGATGATAATCGCCTCCTTCGTGGTCCACACAACAAAGTAGCAGAGACTCCGGTCTGTGATGTGCAGCTGCCCTTGGACCTGGTGCCAGTATGGGTGATTCTTCTTGAGAATGTATGACCCACCCTCCTCACGGAGACAGAAGGATGGTAACTGGACTGCCTCCGCGATGGTCATGTTGCTCTGGCTGTGTGGACACTTCACCTCCAGCAGGGCAGATGTCTGCACAAGTCCATCAGGTGATGCTCCCAAAACACCCGACTCACTCACAAAAAGACCAGAGTCGATCACTGTCACCCGATAGGCCTGCACAAAAGCCTTCACCCATTCGGCCTCGTTTACAACTCCCCAGTTGACAGCCATGACTCCGTCTAAATTGTACCCCCCAAGCACCCTCTTCATGAGGGACGCACATGGAGTGGATGAAAGTCCCGACCTCAGCACAGCACCAAAATTGCTGGCTGCCAACCTGCCCTGCCTGTGTAACTGCCACTGAGGATTTGTCCGCTGTCCTATGGTGGCTGTCTGGGTGGCAGCTTGCTGGTCTCTGCTCAGTCGCATTGAGGCAAGAATTGCCTCAAGCCCCCGACCACCATGCTTCTTCACCAGCTCCGGCACGGTGAAAATGGCCTGATGTTGAAGCTGCAGCTCTGGCTCAGGTGACAAAAGCCATGCCATGCCACACTGTGCGCCCCTCAGTGCAGACCTGAACCAGTCTACATCCTCAGTAGCGATGTCTCTGGCCAGTGGGTTGTATGTCTCCTCTCGCTGTTGGTAGAGTTGAGACACCGGCTGGACTACTTTTGAAGTGCCAGGCTTCCTCCACTGGCACTCAACTTCTGTGGAGCTGATCTGCCACATGGCAAATATTGCCAATGCTGCAGTGTGGCTGCATTTGTACATCCCCTGTGCACAATCACAGACAGCGCTCTGCATCGCGCCATCATCTCCCATGTAGATCTGTACAAATAAAGTAAGTACCATGTTTGTTAACATGCTATAATAGATTGAATGAGCAATACAAGGATGGTCCGGATCTGGGGGTGGGAGGGTTTATTTTTCTTGTACTTGTCTGATTGTTGTTATTGCTTTTTCTGTATTTTTTGTAATTTGTGTTGTATTGGTTGTGATTGTACAATGTATTTTTTTAAATGTGTATTACATTTTTGAAAAACATCTGATCAACAAAAAAAAAGGATTTGGTCAGGATCTAGACTCAGTGTGTAGTTTATGAATTAATCAACCAGTGTACCAGAGGGAGTCACACACAGCTGTGCCTAGATAACCAAACAAATTGACAAGATAACCAAAATCCTTGAATCTACACACAGCAAAAAAACTCAAATGACACAACGAGATGTAAAAGGAGATCACACTTACAGTATAGTCGACATAAAACTGGCCGCTTCAATCTGAAGAGCAACTAAAACAAAACACGGGAGTGTACCTTGTTCTTGTGAACATTAATGTTATCCACAGCATACACACCCATATACAGTACACCCGTTTTAGGTTCTGATTGGCTCTCTAGGTTGGCATTCTAGCTTCTGACTGGCTGTCCAGGTTGTCAATCACAGCCGTGGGCATATTATACTAGTCGACTCGTAACATCGCTAAACTTTTTTTCTTGACGGTTTTCTCAGTCAACTAATGCTATTTATAACAGTAACATAAATTAACACTGCAGTCATTATATGCCGGGTCTGTGGTTCATCATCTTCTTTTTCATTCTCCTCCTTATTGACTGACATTAACGTTAAACATCACACTCATGTTACTCACCGAAACCTTGTAAAGCCGATCCCGCATGCTGGCTCTTACAGAACCGACTAACTCCCCTTTCGTGTATGTACAGCTCTCAACGTGCCCAGACTTGTAGTGATTTTCACCTCGTTTTATACTTTTATTCTCATTCTGAAAGAAGGAGGTGAAACGTGCCAACGTGACGGCCATCTTTGTGTTGGTGACGCGTATTGTGCGGGACCAGAGACATGTAGTTCACTGAGCGGCTTAACACAAAAAAATGTGTTACTTCACAGTTTTACGACACATTTTAATTTTTTTGACTTGCAAAATGTTCTTTTAAATTGACAAACATCATATGTGTAGTTCGTGGCACAATTCAAACGGGATCAAAAGATACGTTTTCTCTCTCCATTGAATTCAATGTATAATTTTCCGCTTCCGGGGTCCCTTGTCACTTTAACTTATTCCGTACTTTATAACTTAGATGACCAAATATGTATATATGCTGACAGTTATTTTAATCTTATTTTTACTCATCTCCTATTTCATAGTCTTTTATTCTTATTATCATTATTATTTCATCTTTATTTATTTTTTATTATTTTTTATTTTATTAATCTGTGTGAATCTTTGCTGTCCTGTTTTTTTACGCTTACCCTGTTGCTGCTTTGTACAACTGAATTTCCCCACAGGGATTAATAAAGGTTCACCTTATCTTATTTTAGCCTCATCCAAAATGCTCTACTACGGCATACCTTTCATGTGGCTCGTCAGCGCAGACTCTCCTATCGTGAACAACTGAAATTATGGTTTGCAAACTTTGCAGGAGGCTACTCGTGGGCTTGACCCTCGTCTTAGCCATGGCTTGTATTTGTCTTCAGCTAGCCAACGCTCGTTGAAACTGCAACTTCCTGGCATACTGTCATCTATCACTCTCATCAGAATGCCCAGGTCACACGTAAAACAAATACTTGCAGGTCACGCGCATAGCGCGGGAGGGCCGGAGCGGAGCTGTTTTATGTAAAAGCGAAGCAATGAAGCTCGCTCCTGTTTAATGATCGATGGTCGAGTATCTTTCACGACTCAGGTTTATTGTACAGTAACGGAGCGTCCACACAGCAGCGTGCGTTGGCGCTTGGCGGTGGGCGTGTCTGAAGTTTGGGGAGTCAACACGAGCAACGCGAGCAACAACCAATCATGAATCTCCCGCCCCCGACATACAAAGCAAAAAACATTCCATGCTAGCTATATATACTGTCTATGCCTGCTAGCTGTCCATTCAATGTTTAAACGAGGTACACTGGATATAAACTCCCCAAACAGGCGCAAACCTACCAGTGTCACCCACTATCTCTGCCACCTCCCTCCATGCCTGGCTCCTCCGGTTTGTATCCCAGTAGATGAACAGAGACTGATCATACAGCACCTAGTGATTCACTACTCGCAGCATACACGCGGTTTGATTGGCTAGCAGTTGTACTGGCAGATTTTCATAAACGGGATTTGATTGGCTGACGCTTCCGTCGAAGCTTCAAAAGTTGAACCATGTTCAACTTTTGACGCGAGCAACACGTAGCTACGCTCCCCACAATGCAGTTCGGCGAAGCGTGACGTCACCCCATTCAAAGTGAATGGGCAGAAGCGTTGAAGCTTCAACGCACGCAGCTGTGTGGACGGGCTGTAAGTCAAGACATTACAGTAGGCAGCAACAACACAACTGGCGGGCTTACTCTCAAGTAAAGCAGTCCTTCGCATGCCATAAACTAAAGCATGTCACAACACTGTCATAACAGCCTTAACTCTGTATGCATTGTATGCATATGTAACATCTCCCCTTTTTTCCTAGTTATTTAATTTTAAATAACTGTAAAGAGTTTTGACAGATTAGTCACAGCATCATCCTGTAATAGTAAACAACAGTCAAACTTTGATAGCAAATGTTCATTCAGTCGTACTGACTAACCAAAAGTGTCCTATGAATACAGATTAACTTCACAGACTATGTTAATAAAGATGGGTAACCAATACCTTCAGTAGTGCTGTTATAAAATAAAATTGAAGATGCAAGTTTTCTTTTCTAAAAATTGCAGCAGTAATATCACATGTGTGCATAACATTCACAATAAACAGAACCCAAAATTCAGCAGACTCAGAGTCCACCTGTGTTTCCCTATTCATTTTCTTCCCCCCAAAGGCCATAGGTGTTTTTTTTTCATTCACCCCCAGAGGTCATTGTGAAACACCCAAAACACTCCTGTCTACAAGTCCAACCTAGTGGCCAGCTTACTAACACGGCCAGACCTGGTCTGAACACGTCCTGGTGTTGGTGTATGGGTTGTCACCTCACTTGGTTTCAGGGTAACAGTCTCTGGTGTGTTGGCGCTTACAGGCTGGGAAATCGCCACAGCACTCTCTGCTGGTGTTAGTGGGATGTGCTGTGCAGGTCGGGAAGTTGGTTCTGCCCGGAGATGAAGTCGGTTCCGCCGCAGCACTGCACCTCCTTGTGTGTTAATGAGGTAAGACCTCGGAGTAACACACTCTTTTGAGACGATTGCTGATGTCTTCCAGGACTTCTCGTTGTCGAGCTTGGTGTAGACCAGGGGTGGGCAAACCTTTTGGCTCAGGGGCCACTATGAGTTGTACATTTGACAGGCGGGCCGGGCGGCCCGGGCCAGTAGCAGATCGGTAAAAAAATATTTAGCTGTCCAATCCTCATTATACACTCGGCACTCAATGTTGACTTTTCTTTTCTTTGGTCCACTCATTGTTACAGATGCAGGTTCAAAGGTGAATTATTGCGTCATCGTTTGCGTCATGACTTGCGTTTACGTGCCTTCTTATGACCCACACAGCGTTGTACGTCGCTGATTTTCTCCGCAACACCGCTCACAACAATATCAATAGAGGACTGCGTCGGGTAGTTTTTAATTATACGAAGCCAGATTAAATTAAAGAACTACTTCTTCAGCCTTGTACCTTTCTCCAGAGTGCCGTGGTGCATTCTTTATTAATGCTGTTCAGATGCATTACTGCCTGCTGCAGTGCTGCTCGTGCACCGGAGTTTATTCTCCCGTTAACTCCCGGCAGCGGCCGCTGTAAAGTTTTCATTGTCTGACTGTCACACACAAGCAGCTGATAAATATCCCCCATCCCCATCAGTGAATGTGTTTTAGTCTGAAAGCTGTTTGGCATCATAACGCTGTTATGAATGTTTCTCTGCCATTCTACAGGTGATGTTAGCATAGCAAGCTGATCAGACTATCCTGACTACTTGTTGCTATCATATTGTGGAATAAGCCGTTTTCACACATATTTTACCGGTGTAGTTTTCGTTATGATTTTACTTGTGATGGCCACATGTAGACCATGTATTGATTCCATCCGATAGTTGCAATAACACAAAACAAAAGGAAAACATCTGCCTCTTCACAATAGTCAATAACAGTGAACGGATGGTTATTAAAGTAAGGTAAAATAAACAGAATCACACTAAGCCTGGTTAGTGTTGCCTGACTTTATATAAGTGTTTTTTTATCAGTGTGTGGTCGCGTTCTAGTCACTTTGCTCTGCGCTACTGCTTGTTACTTGTATTCGCCGACCTTGCCTGGTTGCCGAGTGGGGCCAGCTGAGAGAATATATGCTATGCTCACACACATTCTAGATGGGGCAATAAAAGCGTAAAAGTTCCAGCTACAATTATGAGAAAGGCGCTTGTGGTTTTTGACATCTTGAGAGCGGTTACAGGGGGTATGAAGACAATGACCCACAGGATGCAGGCGGCCTGCCTACAGATTCGAATCGACTTCCTGGGCCAGCGAATCCTAGAGACAAGCTGCCCTTATTTGTCTCTGTTAATTATTAAAATCACTGTGAATGAATTAAAGTATAAAAGTTTGCATGTTTGAAATTGAAATGCTTAACTAAAACATGACATTTACAATGTGTTCTGCTTTCATGAAAAATGTTCATATTCCCTCTCTTTAAAATGACATATCAGTACTACATATTTGTATTTGTTTAATTTTTCAACCTTACATTTTTTAATGTTCAATAATGAAAAGTTGAACAGTTGTGACCTCCTTCTGACTGAAAGGAGGCATGAAACAATGAGTAGAGTTTATCAAAAAATATTTGAAAATGATTGACCCCTGAGACCTCCTTGACCACATCCTCAACTGGCAAAAGGTACTATCATGATGGGCTGAAGCATGTGTAACCTCCTTTAAAGGTTCTAAACGTGAAGATTCTGGTTTAAAAAGAAAGGAAATAATTGACAGTGATTCTGTATGTAATTACAACATTGTGCATTTCATATTGCATATACATTCTAACAGCGACCGATTTATTCACAAAGTGGGTGGTAGCAAAAACTCTCTACCAGAAAACAGCTGCTGAGGTCTCAAAAAAGATCATCAACATTCTTCTCGATTTCAGGCTTGTCCAGAAGATCATTACCAACCAAGGACGGGAATTTGTGAATGAGGTACAATAATCTATCTAATACAGTGTATGTGTTATGTGTAACAATGTAATATGATCAGGGTAATTGGTGTACACTAAACCATCTGCAGGTCAACCGTGGTGTTTTCGATGCACTGGGTGTAAAACACTGCATCACTTCAGCCTACCATCCCCAGTAGCAATGGCCAAGATGAGCGTACCAACCAAACCATCAAAAAAGCACTTGCCAAGTACTGCGGTGAGGACCAGAATGAATGGGATGTACACTTGAGGGGCATTGTGGCGAGCATTAACACCTCAAAGCAGGTACAATGTTGTAACAAATGCAGATGGAAACAATGCTCAACAGAGATACTAAAAATAATTTTTATGTTTTCAGAGGTCAACCAAGTGCACGCCCTATTTTGCCCAGTTTGGGAGGCACCCTCGCGTCCCGGGTTTAATAAATGCAACATACAATGACGGGGATGATACCTCTGTTTTGGTGCCTGCTGATGAGGCAGAACAGCAGCTTGAGGCAAAGGCTGCAACCGTTGCAGATTTGCACTCGAAGGTGAGAATAAAATGGCAATATTTAAAACATAATAACTCCTAAAAAATGCAAGCGTATGTTAAGGACTGTAAATGATAACTGTTACATATCTTTCTCAGATTTACCAGAACATTCAAACTGCACAACAGAGACAAAAAATCCGTTATGAAACAATCAAGGGAAAGAATGTAAAATCTTTCCTGATTAATGTTGGAGATGAGGTCCTAAGAGCGAATAAGAGGAAGGAGGGCCGAAAAGGTGGAAAACTGGAGTGCAACTGGTTTGGGCCTTATGTGGTTTCCTCAATCACCAACAAGGGTGTGGCAACCCTGTTGGGCTCAACAGGAGCTCAGCTGAGACAGGGTGTGAATGTGTCTCAGCTGAAGCCCTTTATCAGGCCAACATTGAGAGGTATTTTGATTATCAATACAAGGACACATTTTAGGTATACTTCATCTGTGGTACTTGAATAATACTATTTATTTTTTTATTTTTTTTCTATCTATCTAATAACAGCTGAACCGAAGTTGGATTCGGAGGGATCAGTTGCTGACCACCAGTATGCCCTCAATGGTGCGAAATACGCAAAGGATCTACATCCGATTCAATCCAAGCTGATAGATATATGTTTACTTCATGCACAGTGATGGAGGTGCATTGTTTTGATTTGAATTTTTCTATGTTTTCTATGTTTTCTATTGGCTTCAAGTATGTTTTGCAATCTGTTATTTGCAGCTCAGCTATGTGCTAGACCACGATAGGCCTGGAGCAGAGGTCATTGTGAAGGAAGGGGATGTGTGCCTGACCAGAGAGGACTTTTGGAGCCTGGGTCTTCCTCAGTGCATGGAGTCAAATGTAGGTATACTAGAGCTTTCCTGCCAACTTCATCTTGTCTCAAATAAATGGCACAGGTAACTTACTGTTGTTACTGTTTCAGATTGGAAACACGTGCCTGAAGATGGTACAAGAAGCCAGCCAAAGACATGTACGGTTTTCAACAGACATCATTGGCCTGCTTTTTTCTTTTGAATAACACATATTTTCTAAATAGCTGTTTAGTGGTGAAACTCCAATCTCGTGAAGTGTGGTTTTCTCTTGTTGTTGAACATACCTCTATGAAGATTTCATTTTTTTTGGAAAACTATCAATATAGGGCAAAGATATATACATCGTGGATATGTATGTGGTTCCTACCTGGAAGTCCAAAACAGCTGACGCGTTGGCCAGTTTTCCAGTAAGTTCCTGTTTCTTGAGACCTTCTATGTTGCTCGACATTGATATACAGCAACTTAAAATCCCTTGTTTAAAATTCTAACCAATTGGCCACCAAGGACATGGTTTTAATCCCTGCCTGGAGTCGACAGCAAGGAGAGGCAGATCACTATTTGCTTTGCGTGAGTCTGTTCCAAATGATCTCACCAGCTGGTACAAAATGAACACAAGTTGTGCTGTGTGGTTTTCTTCTGGTGTTGGATTATGTCTAATTTCAGTTGTTTTGTGAATGGTTGACAGGTGATCAAGCCAGCAAAGAGAGAGTTGTATTTGCTCGACCCTCTTAAGCCAGATGGCTTTGGTGACAGTTCCTACAAGGACATCTTTAGGTTTTTGTAACATGATTACCCAGCCCCGTTCTGTGGCTTGTATGGGAATTCTAAATAGTTTATAGTATTCTAATACTGCAGTAACCATCTTGTAGACCAGGGGTCTGAATCTGATCAAATTTATTTATAATATATCTCCATTTCCACAAAGTCTGGTGTGTCCTTAGTGGAACCAAAAAAAAAAGTCTGCAACAGGATGCTATGAATTATAATGTTCATTTTGTTATAAGCCTTGTTCAAAGGTTATTTTCAAGTTCAGCTTTGTTCAGAGGCTGGTAAACGTCTTTTTGTTTGTTTTATTTTAGCCCCGTTCAGTAGCTTTCATAACTTTCCTCTTTTAAGGCATACAATAGTTCAATGTAAGGAAATCCAAAAACATGAATTATTTTGAGTATAGCGTTCCTTCACCAAATCAATTCCCATGTCTTATAATTTCTTTTGACAGTGACCTAGCCCACCGCATTGTTCCAGGTCAGTGGACAGTAAAGTTCGGCGTCAAGGTACATTTCTCCACCATCTCATACACCTGCTTTCACATGTCTTTATTTTCCCTTTGACCATGCACATCACTGTTATATTCCCAATTCTTACAGGGTTTGCCTCACCAAACCACGGGCAATGACTGTGGTGTCTTCATACTGATGTTAAATCCCTCTCTTGACACTTTTTTTTAAGGGTTTTTGTTAATTTTTGAAACTCATAACTTAACAGATCTTTATCCTTTCACAGTATGCACTCAACCTCAGCACAGATGCTCCACTTTGGTTTACCGAGGTCAGTATTTATCCTCTGAGTTAGTATTTCAGGGGGAAGAGGGGGCTAACATTGAGTAGACAAATGATGAGGTTCCATTCATTTTCAACTTTATTATTGTTACATTGTCTTGTAGCGGGACATAGCACAGATCCGGAAATGGTGGTGCATTATGCTGATGGAACGGTACCAGATTGAAGGGTAAATCATACCTTTTAAATGTTACTTTATAGACAACAGTTTCTTTGACACTGATTTACATTTTCATCCTGATATTATGTGATTTTTATAGCCACGGATTTCTTACTGGACCAATGAGGCCAGAGAGCTGCTCAAAGGGGTGCTGGAGCCAGTGTACAGGGTCCCAAAGAAACGAAAGACAGAACATGAGGTGAGCATGAGGCCGATAGGCACACTCTTGTTTGTGATAAACAAATGTAACAATCCAGATTATTTAACACATGCATACATATCAATATTGATAATTGTATGCACATGTAATTAAACAATGACATGACCCACACCTTATATTTTCCTTCAAAGGTCCAGTCTCAAAAGTCCAACATGTGCTTCATATTGGAGGTAATATCTTTTCAGCCAGTAACTGTTTTTTGTTTAAAAAACGACCTGTGATCACGGCAGAATTTCCAACTATTATGTCTCACTGCTTTTTTTAACTTTATTGATAGCTGTTTTTTACCTCAAGGAGAAGAATAGCAAAACATAAGAAAAATGTGTGTGATATATTCAACATTAATATTAAAAATGTGTATTTTTGCTACCTGAAGCCCAAAGAATCTTGGTATTTCGATTGTGCTGGCAACAGTCTAGTCAATGTGTTGTTAAATATGTTTGATCTAGTCTGACCAATACTTCACAGCTGCCAAACTGTCTTCTTTTCGGACATTCTGATGGAAATGGTTCTCCAGGAAGGTGACAAAGCGTACTCAACACTCGCTCTAGTGTGTACCGTACCACCTTCAGAGACAGAATGTCCACTGTGTCTTTCAGAAGATGGGCCCACTTTCGCTGGCTTGAGAGTAAGTGATTCAGTGAAGGTGCAGCAGTATACGACAGCTGTGGTGTCTATGCATATTTTTACTGGCTCTATTGAAATGCTTGTTTTACACAGGTGTTGCTCCATGGAGTTGGTTCTCTGCTTCATACAAGCAGGATTTCAACGTCATGTACACCATTGAAACCTGCCGTGGATGCTTGGAGCCTTACAAAAACTGTAAACCAGGTAGACTTCTTATTCTGGATAATATTGTTCATGTGTCATTACATATTTAGTGTGGTGTGGTCCTAGTGTGATTCAATTACAATATTTTCTTTCTCTATTCATAGGATATGTTGGGAAAGGTAAAAGAGGAGAATTGCTGGGCACCTACTCTGATGACCAACATCCAGGCTATTGCAGTCCCTTCTGCAACCAGATATGATAGGTAAAGATTAACTCACATAAACAAATGTAAGAATAGACTAAATTGTCACTGCAATTAATGAAGATCATTTGATATCTTACCTTCAGGTTTGGTTTCCCGGACGCTGCCCGGCGGGTCATGGGGATGACGCCACCGGATCGCTAGTTGGCATCGTTTATGGTAGGAACTACGACGGTATCTGATCGTCCTCACCAACACTTTCCAGTGGACAGGGCAGAAGGACGCCACATGCCTGTGCAAAGTGCTGGAGCAGCAGAGAGGTGATCTTGCGGTGTGCGAGAGTGTTCCAGTGGACTCCATCCTTCCCTGAACTCTTGGAACACTGTGAGATATGACTTATTTTACACACATTTGCTTGCTCTTTGCTAAAATCAATGAGTAATAATTAGGACCGGGACTTTAACGCGTTAATTAAGATTAATTAATTACACAAAAATTAACGCATTTTAATCGCACTTATTTTTGCACCGCGGAACGTTTCTCACTGGATGAGTTTCAGGGGTACCGATTATACTGGAGCACCAACTAACGTTCATGACTTCAGACTACAACAAACCACAGTGAACAATAGTCAAACATGAACGAAGAAGCTGATGAGACCGCTTTGGTTGGCCCCGTGGATGGGACATTTTGTTTTAAAAAATGGACGAATGGAAGCGTCAATAAGAGCATGGTTGTTTGCAAATTATGCAAAAAGGAATTTGCATATCACCGCAGCACATCAAGCCTCAAGTATCACCTCAATGCAAAACATATAGCAGCTAGCGTGGACGCTAGCGTGGACGTTAGCCCGACTCGGAGTACAAGGACCCACACCCAATTCGCGTTGATCAAACAGTGGCCTGTGCAACAGAGAGATTTTATTTTTCATCAGGATATTGGAAGAATAGGAGGGATTGAGGTCAATCACTGGCACTGTTTTATTTGATTTTAAATGGTACACTTTATGTTGAACTATTTATTACGTTGTTGGTGCAACTGGCACTTTATGTTGAACTGTTTATTGTTTTGGCCAAGGTTATTGAGAGAGCTGGACAGAAATTGATTAGATTTTTTAAATCAACTGTTGGTAAATCAACAAAGTCTTTATGGCCTCTGAAGCAACAGAAAGATGTTTTCTAATAGTCAGGGTTTCCAATGTTCTGAATGTACTTGAAAGTATTGTGTTATAGTTTACATAAGGTCTACCTACCTATAGGCTACCTGAATCTCTGACATGTACTATATTCCTATGCTATTGCTACACTTTATGGCAAAAATTGCACTTTTCTGTTGGTCTTGGTTAAGTACCAACTTGAAAAAAATAAACAATGTTTTGTTGCTTAAGCTTATGTATTCAGTCATTATTCAATGGTATACTAAAATCCATGTGAAAAAAATTGCTTCTCACTGTTCTCAGGTCAAATATTTATATGTGATTAAAAATGCGATTAATTTCGATTAATTAATTACAAAGCCTCTAATTAATTAGATTCTTTTTTTTAATCGAGTCCCGGCCCTAGTAGTAATACATCTGATCACACATCATCACCATTTGATATCTTACCTTCAGGTTTGGTTTCCCGGACGCTGCCCGGCGGGTCATGGGGATGACGCCGCCGGATCGCTAGTTGGCATCGTTTATGATCGGAACTACGACGGTATCTGATCGTCTTCGAACCTCTGACTTTCGTTCTTGATTAATGAAAAAATTCCTGGCAAATGCTTTCGCAAGCTAGTGGCTCATGAGCAGTGCTTGAATTGGAATAAAAAAGGTGCCAGTACTCTAAATCAGCAACAAGTATTTGGCACAAAGTCATAGTATATCCTATAATGCTGGTGGGTTTGTCTCTTTACTGTATATTTTAGAAAGGCTCACTGTACTTAAACAAAATGACTCAGGGTGCATCTGAGATTAGAGGGGGTGCAGTGGTAAAGTGCTATTTTTATAAGTGGGGAGTGGACCTGACACCCTCTATTCTAGGAGGGTCCGGGGGCATGCTCCCCCGGGAACATTTTTTTTAAAATATTGAAGTTAGATGCATCAATCTGGTGCACTTTGAGAGCAAAATGAAGAGATATATGGATACCTCTCAACATCCATAATGAAACAACTGTAAACAGATTTACTTTTTCTTTATGGATATAAAAGAAAGTAAAGCTTGATTCCTACTGGCTGGTTAAATGACTCCTCGTCCCTGAGGCCACTACCAGTTTTTTGTGCCATTTTGCTGGATTTATTTGTCAATAGCGTTGCTGCACAAAGTGATAGCCCTCTAGTTTAAATCTACTAACCAAAAAGAAACATATGGAGATGGGTTACTATTTAAAAAAAAATTGCAAATCTATTTGGGAACAGTGGAGCCGGGCCTCAAATCCTATAGGGGGGTCCGGGGGCATGCTCCCCCGGTAAGATTTTTTTTTAAATGTTGGACTTAAATGCATCAATCTGGTGCATTTTGAGGGGGAAATAGACTACACCCATATGAAACAAAAATGTATACATTTAAATAATCATAAAATCAGAAGTACATGGCCATAACCAATAACATACAATATCCAATATGAAAAAACATTGAAACTTGTTTATTTATTTGTTTTTGGTTCATTTATAGTTGTGAGTGTGTCTGGGCTCCTGAATCGGCCTCTCCTGTCTCCTGTTTCACCTAGTTAACATTTTGTTTGTATTATTCATGCATATTTTACTAATCACTACCCCCTCAAATGGAAATATGTGTTTACATAAATGGTGACCGAACCGTTTGAGACCCACTGAGATAACTTAAACTAAGTTAACTATCTAAAGACTCAGAGAGTAATTTACCTCACCAGAGCTGTAGTTTTCAGCCTCTCAGTCTGACAGCAAAGGACTTTCCCTCCACCTTGTTGTTGAAACAGCTCCTTATATCCGTTAGCGCAGCTAGCTAGCACCAGATGCTAACAACAATACACGTAACCGGTGCGCGCGCTTTCTCGCTCGCTCGCGCCACACATACACCAACACACACCCTCCCGAGCTTGAATGACACACAGAGACCAATCGAGGGCATTAGTATGATCTGTATGAAAGTGGCAATGTCGGCAGGCCACGTCATGTAGACAGCCAGTCACCCTCTGTGAGGCAGAGTCAGACCCACATTTGCGCTTACAATATATACGTATATTGCCGGTGGCTGAGTACCGGCATTTTACTGAGTACCGGCAAGGTGCCGGTACTCAGTAAGAAGTGCCGGTACCACATGGGTAAAAATCAGAAGTGCCGGTACTGCGTACCGGTGAGTACCGGCCCAATTCAAGCACTGCTCATGAGCCTGCAAGAGTCCCCTGTCGACTCCCGTCACATTCTTCCAGAGTCAGAAAAAGTCAGAGTAAACTTTTGTGAGAACCAGGGAAAAGGGTGAAAATGTAAAAGATGTATCCCAAAATAGTGCCTCATGATGATGTTAAAGTCCCCTCGAACTCCCCTTGCATTCCTCCAGAGACCAGTTTTGAAAACTTAAAGTTTTGTAAGAACCAGGCTGGGGGGTCTCCAGGCACCAAATATGTCCGAGCCAGAGTGCACTTGTAGCGGATACATTCATCCATGATATCAGACAGCCGTTTTTTTTCTGAATGCACCCAAGTGCATCCCAAGGCTGTTTGTGTGGCACTGCTCAAATCATCGACTAGAGCTGGCAGTTGGGGATGTGGTCAAGGAGGTCTCAGGGGTCAATCATTTTCAAATATTTTTTGATAAACTCTACTCATTGTTTCATGCCTCCATTCAGTCAGAAGGAGGTCACAACTGTTAAACTTTTCATTATTGAACACTAAAAAATTTAAGGTGAGAAAGATTAAACAAATACAAATATATAGTAGGCTACTGGTATGTCATTTTAAAGAGAGGGAATATGAACATTTTTCATGGAAGCAGAACACATTGTAAATGTCATGTTTTAGTTAACCATTTCAATTTCAAACATGCAAACTTTTATACTTTAATTCATTCACAGAGATTTTAATAATTAACAGAGACAAATAAGGGCAGCTTGTCTCTAGGATTCGCTGGCCCAGGAAGTCGATTCGAATCTGTGCGCAGGCCGCCTGCATCCTGTGCGTCATTGTCTTCATACCCCCTGTAACCGCTCTCAAGATGTCAAAAACCACAAGCGCCTTTCTCATAATTGTAGCTGGAACTTTTACGCTTTTATTGCCCCATCTAGAATGTGTGTGAGCATAGGACAAAAGTTCAGAATGTTCTATTTAGTTTCACATGCCTGGTTTCATATACCTGAAACAACAAAGGAGGAAACATACATCCTTTCCATTCATAGCCAATTTAGCATCTTTTCATCAATTGTAGGTGAGGCAAAGGTCAGGTCTGACGCGGCCACTTTCACAGCAGAACTGTCAACAATATCCTTACTGCAAAAAGGAATGCTCTGTCTCTCAGCCGACTGTCCAGTCTGGTTTTTATCAAATGCAATGGACCACCGCTAGGACAGTTCAATCCAGAAAAGTATGTGAGGTCGTGGCTGACAAAGGGAAGGAGAAGTGCTGATGAAAGAGCCTGTCCAGCTCCAGCCCCTGATACTGCTGTCCCCAAGGCCTTCTGGAGCCTTTTTTAACAATGTGAGTATAAAACAATACATAATAATATTGAAAAAGTAGATATAATGAACACTGTCACGGAGGTGATCTCTGGGCTCATAGATCTCGGCCTCCGTTACGGGTTATTTAGGTTTTGTTGTTGAAAAGTGTTCCCCTTTCCCCATGTCTGTCGTTGATTGTGTGCACCTGGTGCACCCTGTGTTGTCTCCTTCCCCCCCACTTGTGTCTAATTGCTCCCCCCTCACCTGTGTCCTGTTGGTTTGATTAGTGTGGGTGTGTATTTAGGCTCTGTTGCCCTGTCTGTTTGGAGGCTGGTAGTGTGGTGCAAAATCCCTGTGGTTGGTGACGGTGTGCACATGTTCAGCCGGATTGAGGCTGTGAATGATGTGTATGACTTAATAAATGCCCACACCGGGTTGTATTTTTGGACGTTCTGACTCTGCCTCCTTGCTTGGTCGGGCCGCTCAACGGTCAGTCTAACAAACACATACACTATATACAGTGGTCAAGTTGTAAAAAAAAGCCAGGGGGGATGGTGGATCTGCATGCCCCCCCCCCCCCGGAGATTAAAAACAAAAACTAACCTGCAATTCAGGGTAGTTGAGTAGACTGGATATATGTTTGGTGCTGACTGCCTTAAGGGCCCTTAATTTGATCTGATGACAGCGCATTTGGTGGGAGACCAACGTTGTACCCTTTTGATTAGTGTTTAAGCACAAAGATAATTATTATATTCTATTACTGTAAAACAACTTGCATGCTATGGATATATTACGTGTCAGATACTCCTGTCATTGATCTTGACCAAGGCACCTCAGAATTAGAGTTGGTCCCATGGCTACCACTGCTCCTACATAGTTAGGGTAAATGCAGAGGACACATTTTCCCACTGGGTGCAAGTGCAACTTCAACTTCAACTTCACACTCACAATACCTATAAATCTACTGGGAATTCATCCATTAAATGTTGAAACAAAACCTCACAAAACATTGAACATGAATCCTCTCTAGTCAAGTCCATTTTAATTCAAGTGCAAGAACATGGATTAAACAAATATACTATTTACAAAATCTGAAAATAATACATATAATATGATATACAAATACAAATAAACAGTTTCATTCAATGGCTACCAACCCAATTCTCCCCTATACTGTAGTATCTCATAGGATCTTCCAAAGAGTTTCATAATCATGTTTTTTAATGACAACTTTCCGGGCTCTTGCTCTCAGATCATTAGCCAAGCTATGACTTTGAAGCCAAGACTTGACATAAACTTCTGGTTTGAACATTTGTAGTGGAGGGCCAACACACTTGATGAAAAGCAAGGCTGACATACTTTTTACCTCTAGCGTGCTTCTAGTTGTGGTTAAAATGTTCATCTGACTGAACCCACGCTCACACTCAGCTGTGGAGATGACCAGTGTGTTCACTGCTTGAAGGAGGGGTTTTAGCTCTTCTGGTACTTGTGGTGTCATTTCATCAACAGTTTTGAGTTTCACCATATCAACATATTCCCTCATTCCTCTCTGAATTTGTCTGCCATCATCAAGCTTGAAAAAGGAGCAGAGTTCCTGTATTTCCTTTTCGGCATAACGAACACCACACACATCTGGCCAGTTTGATGGCTGCAGCACTTTGACATTGTCAAGAAAGCTCTGGTACTCTTCTTTGCTTCTCTGTTTTCCAGGCAGTGATCCCATTCTTGTCTCAATTTTAGCAGCCAAAGCATGAAAAAAATGTTGGTGGTTTATTTCTCTGCTGTGTCTTAAATTATTTGTTAGTGGCACCCCTTTGAATAGCTTCAAACCGATTGCAGTCTGAGCCACTTCTGCCGCTGGTCCAGGCTGCTCTGCCATGGACTTCAACACACGGACCTGCCGACTGAGTATTGCTACAGCCTTGGGGAGCGTCATGTTTCTGTCTTGAAGAGAGAGAGAGAATTCAGACAACTCTTCTAAAGCATCATACATGATTCCAAGATTGTGCACAAAGGTGACATTAGAAAGGCGATCTATTAAACCACTGAACATGCATTTCTCTGTTGAACTTCTTTTAGGATCAACTGAGGCATTGGAAAAGTGCTTGTGGATTGCAGGGTACTGCTGCCATACAGCTTTAATGGTCCTGTAACTGGATGCCACCCATCTAGTGCTGAGAATTCTCCCTATGTTCAGACACTGTTCCTCACAACATTCAGTGAGCTCACGGCGGTTTTTGGCCGATGCATGATAGAGACTGTACACTTTGTCAAAGAAAAACTGGAAGTCATTCATCCCTACAGTTTCTTCAACAGCATCTCCAACACTCAGCTCAAGACGGTGGTTCATGCAGTGCCACACCATTACGTTTGGAAACTTTTCTACGATTTTGGTTGCAACACCTACTTTACTTCCAAGCATTACAGAAGCTCCATCTGATGCAAAGCAAACAAAGCGTTCACTCAGAATAGCTTCAGAGAAACCATGATGTGACAGATTTTTCATTAGAGCTTGATAGATTTCACCTGCATTGGTAGCAGAAAGCTCAACTAGATCCAAGAAGAATGTTAGGGGCTCTTCACTCATCCCTAAGCTCGCTCTAATATAAATTATCAATACTGATTTTTTACTGTCAGTTGTAGCTTCATCTATCATAGCAGAAAGTTTTGTTCCACTTTGAAGGACCTTTCCAACTACTCTCTTTCGCATTTCATTTGCTATGTGTTGGCTGATTGTTGCACAGGAATAGTCTGAATGTAAAGTTCTTCCCATGTCTAGTCCATTCAAGACTTGCAGATCAATATCGGACGGTAGATCTGTGAAAGGCCTTCCAGATTTCACAATCTTGTAAACTGTACGAAATACCCTATCAGTAGTTAAGAAGTGATCCCTTTGCATTTCAGAAGTCAATGTTTCCAATGTCTTTTCTTTTGCTTTTTCCATGGTTTTCTCAGCTGCTTGGTGATAGTCTGACATTTTATGCTTGTGTATTTTCTTACGAAGAGACTGCAGCTGTGCTGCTCGGTTTGTACCATAGGCTGTAACCTTAACGTTGGACCACTCCTCAGCAATATGCAACTGGTTGCTCCCACCTGTACTTGGCCCAACCACTTTCATTTTCTGGCAGGTTAGGCAGCCAAGTTTTTTGCTTTGACATATTAGCCATGGATAATACTTTTTTTTCTCCCTGAACTTAGTAGATGTCCAGCATTCAGGGATATCTTGCTCATTATCTCCCTGGTTATTTTGGTCAGAATCATCGACACTATCTCGCCCTGCTTCTGCCTCCTCCTCTCTTCTTTTTTCTACCACAAAAACATAAAATCTATGTTAAAACCCCACTTGGTAAGATACATTTCCCCTCTTCGAAAAAGAAAAGTGTCTATTTAGAATGATCAAACCTGTTCCTTCTGCAGCTCTAGGCTCCTCTGCTTCTGCCTCCTCCTCTCTTCTTTTTTCTACCACAAAAACCTAAAATCTATGTTAAAACCCCACTTGGTAAGATACATTTCCCCTCTTCGAAAAAGAAAAGTGTCTATTTAGAATTATCAAACCTGTTCCTTCTCCAGCTCTAGGCTCCTCTGCTTCTGCCTCCTCCTCTCTTCTTTTTTCTACCACAAAAACATAAAATCTGTTAAAACCCCCCCTTGGTAGGATTAGCTACATTTCCCCCTCTTCGAAAAAGAAAAGTGTCTATTTAGAAATATCAAACCTGTTCCTTCTCCAGCTCTAGTCTCCTCTGCTCTCCTTCCTGCTTCCTCGCCATGATTATCCTCTATATGAAGAAAACAACGGCATTATGGTTTTGTTAGAATGAGCAGACAGTGAAGTAGGCCTACTGTCAAGTTGTGTTTTTTTTTCATATAAAATAAGAGCGATGACATTCAACCACCAGAAGCCGCTATCACACGATTCGGAGGCATGCATCACATTTAAAGCTTTTTAAGTAATACATTTTGTTCGCTCACAGTGACTAAAGGTGCAATTTTCACACTTAATTTATATTATATGATCTCACTAAAATGAATGGAAAGCTAATCAAACAAAGTGCTTAAATCACTAGTGGATACATGATCATCGAATTGATACACAAAATCCGCCTAAAGATCCTCCAGGAACCTTAATTCAAATGGGTTCTTTCGGAACCAGTTTTCATACTGAAGAATCCCAAACTTGGACTATCTACCATCCTTAACTGAACTTCACCGGCTGTTTCAGGAACCGTCAACGACACCTGTTCTTCTCTGTGTTCTTCTGCCCCTGTCGTCTCTGCTTGTACACTAGCTTGCTCTGCCTCATCCTAAATTACATTTAATTTTTTTCCCCGACTGAACATGTCTAGGCTAGTTAAGTGTGTTGCTTATGCGGTCGCCTAAGCAGTAAAGAGCTGTGGGAAACCCTGCGAGATATTCCATGTGAAAAAGAAATCAAATCTGACATTAACTTTGTGAATATAAGAAAGGTCTAACCTGACGTTGGTTACTATAGCAGCTAGTACTAGCTGCCTGGCGTTAGGCTAGTTAACAAGAAAAAAAACATAAGCTCCCAAACTATAACTCTGTTGTTATCGCCTCTGTCCAGAGATTACACATTTGGTGACATATCAAAAGTATTCTTGACTTACCTTCAGTGGTACTTTTTGTTCTCTTAAGGCCGAAGTAGTCCCTCAGGTCAAGCTGTCCTTGTCGCTTACTGGCCATGATGCTTGCACAGGCTGCGCTGCTATCGTTGATTCTGACTGACTTGACATCAATTTCGTGATCGTGATATGTGCACGAGCCCCTCGTCCACAGTATTTTAGCGGCTAAAATAATGTGGAGAAGGGGCACGTGACGTGCACATATAAAATGTAGAATGTTGAAAATTAAACATTGGCAATATTTCCACATTAATTGATCAAATAACAGGGGATGGGAAGGGGGGATGGCCGTTTCATAAGGGGGATGGTTTTGACCATTTTAATACCTAAGGGGGATGCCATCCCCCCCCATCCCCCCTCAACTCGACTACTGACTATATAATGTTTCTCTCTCTCTCGCTCTCAGGTCTCCATACAAAGTGCTACGTCTACATCCCATAGACCACCGTCTGGATTCCCCTGTGTCCTCCCTGGCAGCTCCATTGATTCCCTCTCTCCTTTCCTGCTGAAAGATGGTGAGTGTACTCAGGGACGAGGAGTCATTTAACCAGCCACCAGTAGGAGTCAGGCTTTAGTTTCTTTTATATCCATAAAGACAAAGTAAATCTGTTTACAGTTGTTTCATATGGATGTTGAGAGGTATCCATATATCTCTTCATTTTGCTCTCAAAGTGCACCAGATTGATGCATTTAACTTCAATATTTAAAAAAAATCACTCCAAAGGGAGTGCTTGTTCTTCCTTCTGTCTGTATCTGTGTATTCTCATGTTCCGATTAACCCAGCCACATTTTTCTTCTTTTGTGTCTATATCGACGCCGGGATCTTGAGTCGAGGCTGATCCTCTTGCTGTGGTCCCGCATCCTGGATCCTCTATCCTGAGTTCTGGATTAAGTCGTGAACTTTGGGTCGTGATCTCGTTGTGCTGCCTCCCTGAAGGCTCCCACAGGATTGTTGACATCTTCGTGGATTCATCCTCTTATTATAGACACATGCATTTCCTAACATTTGGTCTACCTATGCTGTAAAATGTATTATCTCTTCGATTTACACACGGCATCTATTGCACGTCTGTCCGTCCTGGGAGAGGGATCCCTCCTCTGTTGCTCTCCCCAAGGTTTCTCCCATTTTCCCCTTTAAACTGTGGGTTTTCTCTGGAAGTTTTTCCTTGCATGATGTGAGGGTCTAAGGACAGAGGGTGTCGTTTTCTTCTCATACTAATATTCTGAACAAACTGCTGTTGTATTTGCTGTAAAATGTCTTTACTGTAGGGTATTGTTATTATTTGTACAGCGCTTTGGCTCGACCAAAAATCGTTTATAAATGTGCTATATAAATAAAACTTGATTTGATTTGAAAGGGTGTGCGCCAAGGTTCCATATTAGGACCAATAATTTCACCATATATGTAAATAATCTCTAATAATTTTTCAAATGCTGCTTTCCATTTTTATGCAAATGATACTGTTATTTATTGTTCATCCTCTTCTATAGAGCAAAGTCTTGATTTCCTCCAGTCTGCCTTTGATGTTATTCCATCCCATTTATCTCAACTCAAGTTAGTATTAAATGCAGACAACTCCAAACTCATGATATTCTCAAATGGCAAAAAGTTTCAAGGGACTGACATTGACATTGAAAGGGTCACTACATACACATATCTAGGTTTTATTATTGATCAGAACTTATCTTTCAAGTCACACACTGAAAATGTTGTTTTAAAATTAGGTTTCTCCTTTCAGACAAGGAAACATTTGATCTCTGCAACGTTTTTACCAGTATTGGATTCTGGTGATCTGCTTTACAAGAATGCCTCTGACCAGGTGAATGCCTCTGACCAGTGCCTAAAGAGTTTGGATACTGTGTACCATTGTCCATTATGTTTTATTACATATATATATATATATTGTGAGTTTGGAATAAATATGCACTTTATGAAAATTATTAGTTGGTTACTGTTAGTAAAAAAACAGTAAGGTTAATATTGGATGTTTGTTACACTTGGATTATGTTTTCTGTAACACTTGTAACATAATTATTCTCCAGTTTATGCGTTTGAGTGACTTGCAGTTAATGCTCGACATTCAATTTAAAACCTTTATTTATCCAGGTAAAATCCCATTGAGATCAATGATCTATTTTTCAAGGGAGACCTGCAGCAGTAGGTTCCACATGAAGACACAAACAACAGAACAACAAAAGGACATCATACAGCATCATTACAGGGATTACAATTTATATATCTATCCACATGTACAGGTACTGAAGGATTATTTGAATTATTTGAAGGATTAAAGTAACGTGTTATGGCAGGAAAGTTCAATCTGGTATATTCATTTTAATGTCACCTTATATAGAATATGTGTTAAACTTGTGATTTCTGCATTGAGTGACTTCTGCCTAGCAGATACCAAGAAGAGGCCCCTAGGGTCTCTCTGTTAATTATCAATAGTCCTTGCAATTAACAGGGGAAGTCCCAGATACATTTTCAGATAATGTAGTTAAAGTCTTGTAGAATTAATGTTTATCGCCTACACATCCTGCAGGCCTGGAGACTTGGGTCACCCAGCAGTAACCAAGATAAACGTCCTTTTGAGCTTATCAATAAAATGTATTCATTCCTAGTAAGCTGACTTTGGGGTGAAGGGAAGTTCAGGGAAGCCATTAAGCCACAAGAACAATTAAACTTCTGTTAATCAACCAAAACTCATGACTTTCAGGGGACAGGACATTCGGACTTATAACAAGGGTCACTTCCTAGAGAATATGTGTGTGTGCTGGCTGCAAGATGTGAAATAAGATAAGGAAACTTGTTGTTTAGAGCAAGTTCGTACCAGACACCAAAAGGTGTCTGGTCTTCGTCAAACTGAATGAGACTTTTTGTTTCCGGGTTTCTTCTTCTGTGTCGCACTGATTGGGTGCGACAGGCCATGTGTTGGTCTCTGCCAATAAGATGACCTCTGGGGGAAAGCACGTACACACCTCCTCCTGTGTTTTAGTATGAAAGCCTGTGTTTTCCTTTGGTTCGCGCTCTTGTTTTTCACCGGCCGTTCCTGAGACCTGTCTCACACGGGGGGTAGAACCTGAGCCCGGAGTACTCTGCAGAGTGCTTCGTGATTTCTTTGTATTTGTATTTTGTATCGTTACTGTATATCATTAAAGCAGGATTATTGTTTAACTTGTATTCTGGTGTTTCTTAATCCCTTTATTTTTACGAATTCACCCAGCTTAGCAAACGACACGCGGAGACGAGGTTGGTTTTCAACATCCTCCAAATCTCCAACAAATGGTGACCCGACGTTTCTGAGTGGGGTGTTTTCGGGGAAGAGACCACCAGCGGCAAGCGGACGGAATAGTCCAGGGCTAAACATCTCGGCCTCTTCTGACAACTACAAACAGAGCTCTGTACAATAGGCTACCAGGTGAGCAGACACGATTTAATTCGAAACCTGTGATTTGACCATATTCCAAATTTTAGGGTTGTCAGACGAAGTTTACAGTGTTTTTTATAGTAACAATGCAAATGCGTGTTTTAGTTGTTAAAACCGGATATCGAGTTTCGGCAGGCCAGAAGGGTATTAAAGTCCCTGGCTTGGAAGTGGAGGTATAAGAGTCCCCACAGTTAAAATCGGATATCAAGTTCCGACAGGCCAGAAGGGTATTGAAGTCCCGGGCTTGAAAGTGGAGGTATAAGAGTCCCCACAGTTAAACTGTCTAGAGTAGTCAGTAGGTTGTATTAAGTCTCCATATAAGACTGACTCAAAATAACGAATCCACAGCTCGACGGGGCTGGAGATGAGTTATTTTTTATAAGTGATCCAAAGGAGAGTAACGCAAACTTCAGAAAGTCATTCTGAAGTGACCGGGCCTCACTATATCCTTTGGTGTGTTGTGAATATTTACTGGTAACAAGGACAGTAAGTCAGATCAATAGATATGAAGTCTGTGAATATTTACTGGTAACAGAAACAGCCTAAGTCAGATGAATAGATACGAAGTCATAATGAAAGGAGAATTTCAACGGGAGGAGCGTGAGTTAAGAGCTTACGAGGACAGTGGGTTCAAGCAGAAAAATTGAATAAAAGGATAGCAGAAGTGTTAATTGTTGAAAGAAGCCCCCCTTTTCCAAAGGAGAGGCTGAGAGCTACAGCAGGGGAGAGAGAAGGGGGTGTCAGTATTTGTCTGTGAGAGTTCCCCCCACCCTTTTTCCTCTCGAGAGCAGCAGCAGCAGCAGCCCGGAGTGTGTCTGCTTGCTTTTTTCTCTAGTGATCTGAAGTTGGAGTGAAATACATAGAAAATTAACAGATCAAGGTGTGATTTGAAGTGGAAGATATATTGAAATAAATAAGAAACAATGATTTGCTGCTATTTAAATATAGTCTTTGAGAACTGATTGATACCGTTGCATTGCGTTGTGAATTTCATGGTATTTGTCATTAACTAAGGATTGTACTTAATTATATTCCAAGGGGAAAATTATATTAAATACAGGAACAAAAGAGTAGAAAGTAAAGAGAAGGTTTTTGTAAGTTTGTCAGAGGGAATCTGTTAATGTTTAAGCATGACAGAGGTCCTGCACGAGGTTTTGCTCCAGCCATCTCACACGGTTACACAAAGGGGTGATTTATGAGAAACTTGTGGTCAGGAGAAATGAGATGTTTTGGAAAGTAGACAGAGAGAGAGAGAAAAGTAAGGTTGTTGCTAAAATATAGAGAGTAAAAGTTATATAAAGTTAACTACTATTCGGGAGAATGTCATATTGTTGAATGAGTAACCTAAAATAAGTGAAGATGGTGAAATAGTTTGATTAAGGATACAACCGGTAACTACTGATTAAATACACAGTGATGGTGTACATGAACATTGAGAGTAGATTAAGTTGTTTTGTTCTTCATGCTTTTCACCAGAAGTCATTTGAATTGTTATTATTTTTAAGTAGTGTTGTTTTGTGTTATATTTCTAGACTATAATGTACCCACATGCATGTGGTTTCTTTGTCCCAGTTCATTTTAAAGTCAGCCGCCTCATGGCTAAATCTATTTGACCCCATGAGGTCAAGAGTCATTCTGTTAGACCACCATCTTGTGAAAGACAAATCATTGTTCTTTTGTCACATTTTGAATTAGAAAAGAGTTCATTTTGCTAGATCAATTTATCTATAAATGTTGTAGTGGGAGTTTTGTGTTTGCTAACATTTTTAGGAACGACAACACTAGGAGATGAGTAAACTCAAGAATCCGTGGAGTGTAAATACATTAAGAAAAACACATTTTTATACTCTAACTTTTTGCACATCATAGACAAGGTATTTAGACAATATAAATAAATATTCACCAAAAGTAATAAGTAAAATGGAAAGTAGACATGGGCCTACACTTGAGTCAAAGTATATTACTGTGATCTGATCAGTGTGCTCTGCAGGTTTACTATTGTTCTAAGTAACAGTGGGATTTAAAATATTGGAGAAAGTATGGAGATGTTCTTTCGTAGTGTGTGAAATATGTGATGCTTGAAACAGGTATTTCAATTTATGGAAGAAAATGGTTTCCTGAAAGACTCAGGTTGGGTAGATATGTAACAATGGATGAAACAATTTATAGAGGGAGTTTTTGTAATGTCATTAGTAGACATTAATGGTGTTGTTTAGATGGCATTTAGCAACTAAGACATATAGTATGATTAGAAAGAGACAGAGTGGAAAGGGTTGGATTGATTCAATCTCAGTGTGCTAGATTTCTTATGGATAATGCGTCCCGGGACCTGGACTCCCCCTCTGAGTTAGACAGGCTACGACCCCGTCCCTCCAAGCAGACAAAAGACCCAACCCAAAAGGAGGCTCCTCCTTCTCCATCAAACAGACAGAGAACCGGAGCTGAACCGTCTCCACCTGAGGCATCCAGAACCAAACCGCTTGATGACATACAGAAATACTCTCATCAGTCCCTCAGACAGGGCATGAAGCTGAGCCACGAGATTTGGCACAGGAGCAGAGTGGGGGACATGAGAGCAGAATCCGCCCTCCAGGAAGCAGCAGAGAGGCTGTAAAGGGGAGATGAAATGCAAAGCAGTGCAAAGAACAGTGGCATGATGTGGGCTGCAGATGTGACTGGGCCAAAGGCTGCCTAAAACAGTTACAGCGGATGGATTCAAGAGCTGATGGACTGAAGAGAAGACAGAATCAGAGGAGTTGGCATAGTCGATTTGAAGTGAGGAGGTCGGGGTCACGGCTTGAGACAACCAGGGGAGGGGAAAAGGAGAACGGGAATGAGTGAGTTTACACATAAACACACTTATTCACAAAACGCGCATAGAAGACACCACATTTAAAGAACTTGAATTGACTTGATAAATAAGTAAAGATAAAAAGAGGTATTAACCATGAATTAATCGATTGGTCAATTCAAAATAGCAGTAAAGAGGAAACTATTAATGTAAAATGAGAAAATCATCCTAAAAACACACTGAGGGTTAAAGGGGGAGACATGAGGGAAATATGCACTACACTTTAAGCAGGGGGTGTTTTGGAGTAGCACGGTGTAGAACCATATTCTTCAATCTTTCCATCATATTAATAAATCATTCTTCAAGAGATTTTTATTCATGTGTGAATAAAGTAGTGATTTCATTTGTTACAATATTGATTTCACCATTGTGGCATAGTTATTACCATAGGAGGGCTTTAGGATGGAAACTGTTTTTAATCCTTGGTAAAGTAAAGGGTGATGGTTGCATGTTCGGACACCCAAGGTTCCACACACTGCTAAAGAGTTTAACATTGTTTTTAAGTAGACCAGAATTGAAGATAAATGAGTATAATGAGCTATGAAATGCAGAGCTACACAGATCCTAGTAATGTTTTGACTTAAGATAATAGTTATGTACACAAGTTTCTGAATTAGATTTCTTAGACATTTTAATACTACTTAGTTGTAAATAAATTGCAGTAGTAGTAGTACTATTATGAAGTGAGTTTTGTACCAAGTTGCAGGAAATGTGGGAAGCAGCCGTCCCGATGACAAGTTAGAGATATCTGACTTAAGGTGGTAATCGTGAATTGATAAATGATGGCGCTCCATATATGACTGATTTTTGTAGACAAAGGATACTGGCCTATGCTGAAATATCGAAGTCTCTGCAGAGCACGACACATGGCCAATGAAACTGAGACCAAATGACCTTTGACCCTGACTGACAGTGTGACTTGAGAAAAGCACTATCAATGACTGACTCTGGGGCTGACCAAACTTGACTTTACAACCTGACAGTGTGAGTGTGGAGGAATTTCTGCATGTGATCAGTGTAACTGCATGATTCTAAAACAATAACTAACCGAGCATGTCTTTGGACTAATACATTATTTTGGAGCTCCATGGGAAACACAGGTTTCCTAAAATTCCACGCATTTGGAAAAATGCACATGTGACCCGTTTCTAATTCCCACAGGAGTTGGCGGTTTGCAAATGTAAAACTCAAACTAAAATCTAAAGATTCTGTTTCTTTTAGGACTGCCAGCTGGAAATGAACACTTATTTTCCCTGGAGTGTTTACTCTGAAAAATGATGGATATACTTTTGTGAATGATGTTTGGTATTTTCTTATAACCACTGGTTACCTGAAGGTTTTCTTCCCATACAGGATTTTATTACACATGTTTACATGTGTAAAAAGGGGGAGTGTGGGACATTTTCATTTAGGGACTGGAAGAAACCTGCCGCCCCAACTCAGATGTTCAATCTGACCATTGATTGACAGTTTTAGATTTAACCTGCTCCATATCTGGGGATAAGATACTGTTTGATGAATGTTGACATGTTTCTAATATTGATTGAGTTATAACAGGTAACACAGATGCAGAATCAGTGGCCAAGGGGCTACTGAGAGAGGTAATTCCAGAATGAGAATGAGAAGGTGACCTGTGATAATGAAAACAATTTGGTAATATTTCAACAGGTATTAAAGTAACTGAGGTTTGAAATGTAGAAAGAACATATTACAGCTAAGTTAAAACATAGTAATGTAATGAGATATAATTTAATTTAGACAACATCTTGTAACTAGCCTGGTAAAGAAGTAAAAGCCATAGACTGTTTAGATCATTATGGGGATGTACATTTAATTTAAAGTCATAATAGAAAGACATTTGATGACAGTATGTTGGATTTCTGTATTCATTTTTCAGCTTGATAATATCCAAGCAGTGACAGGTAGAAGCAGTCTCGCCTGGAAATTATTCACTTTGTCAGTATCATGATTTTAGTTGTTTTTAATCCATAACATTAGTGTGTTCCATTACCAGAGACATTAGCAGTTCATATTATATTTAGATTTTAAATAGGATCTCAAGGATTTCATTTATAATAACACAGATGCTTGTCAGAAATTCAGAGCTATTGAGATATGTTATTTAGTTCAACTGAAGATGTTGGGGTTTATTTTGTTGACACAGGCCAAGTATTAGAATTCTGAAGCGGCCTACCAGTGGTGGGTCAAACCCCTGAGGGCCCAGAAGCCCTGAGCGTAGACTTGAGGGGTGGGTATCAGATTTCTCCACACAGGTTGCTGACGCCAAAAGGGGGACCCGAGGAGCAGGAGGCCGACACAGCGGAGTTCGTCAGGCCTACGTGACTCAACCCCAGGCTCTCCGGCCTCTACAGAGTGACCCAGAGGACATCTCATGCCGTCCGCCGAGGAGCAAAGGGGGACATCTGGTACTACTGGAGCCAGTGTGCGGCGAGGAACACTCCGGCTAGGACCTTGGAGGACATCAGGATGGACCTGGCTATCGTCAACGCGGACATCCCTACAGCAGACGACTTGGAAGCAGGCATCAGCGGACTGGAGGAGAAGGACCTCGCGGACATCCCTACAGCAGACGACTTGGAAGGAGGCGTCAGCGGGCTGGAGGAGAAGGACCTCGCAGACATCCCTACAGCAGACGACTTGGAAGGAGGCGTCAGCGGGCTGGGGGACTTCTCGAGGCAGCAGAGGAGTCTACTTCTCTCTGATCAGATTAATCAGTTCCACCTTTGAAGGAAAGGCCGCATCTCCCCCTCCCTATCAGCTGCCCTTGTTGGCGTATTCCGCTGAGGGGGGGCCCTGACGATTCAACAACACGCAAGGATGCTGCTTTCTGGCACTCAGGCTCTCACTCTGATAGTTTCTTCACTGTCATTGGAGGTTGTTTTCTGTTCTCAAAGATTTAATGAAGGGGGACAGACACAGTATCAAAGAAGGACAGTAGTTTGTTTCAAATGTCGTATGTGTGTTGGTCTCGTGAGGCGAGACCAAAAAGGGGGAATTGAAGGATTATTTGAATTATTTGAAGGATTAAAGTAACGTGTTATGGCAGGAAAGTTCAATCTGGTATATTCATTTTAATGTCACCTTATATAGAATATGTGTTAAACTTGTGATTTCTGCATTGAGTGACTTCTGCCTAGCAGATACCAAGAAGAGGCCCCTAGGGTCTCTCTGTTAATTATCAATAGTCCTTGCAATTAACAGGGGAAGTCCCAGATACATTTTCAGATAATGTAGTTAAAGTCTTGTAGAATTAATGTTTATCGCCTACACATCCTGCAGGCCTGGAGACTTGGGTCACCCAGCAGTAACCAAGATAAACGTCCTTTTGAGCTTATCAATAAAATGTATTCATTCCTAGTAAGCTGACTTTGGGGTGAAGGGAAGTTCAGGGAAGCCATTAAGCCACAAGAACAATTAAACTTCTGTTAATCAACCAAAACTCATGACTTTCAGGGGACAGGACATTCGGACCTATAACAAGGGTCACTTCCTAGAGAATATGTGTGTGTGCTGGCTGCAAGATGTGAAATAAGATAAGGAAACTTGTTGTTTAGAGCAAGTTCGTACCAGACACCAAAAGGTGTCTGGTCTTCGTCAAACTGAATGAGACTTTTTGTTTCCGGGTTTCTTCTTCTGTGTCGCACTGATTGGGTGCGACAGGCCATGTGTTGGTCTCCGCCAATAAGATGACCTCTGGGGGAAAGCACGTACACACCTCCTCCTGTGTTTTAGTATGAAAGCCTGTGTTTTCCTTTGGTTCGCGCTCTTGTTTTTCACCGGCCGTTCCTGAGACCTGTCTCACACGGGGGGTAGAACCTGAGCCCGGAGTACTCTGCAGAGTGCTTCGTGATTTCTTTGTATTTGTATTTTGTATCGTTACTGTATATCATTAAAGCAGGATTATTGTTTAACTTGTATTCTGGTGTTTCTTAATCCCTTTATTTTTACGAATTCACCCAGCTTAGCAAACGACACGCGGAGACGAGGTTGGTTTTCAACATCCTCCAAATCTCCAACAGTACCAACAGCATCTGATTGTGGAGCAACCGAGCTTTAAAAACATGTAGTGGTATCAGCTTGGTAATTTTCCATTCTTTTTGCAGACTGTTCCAAGTTAGTGGAGCTGCACATCTAAAAGCTTTCTTCCCTAAGACAGTTCGAGCACTTGGCATATTTAATAAAACCACAGCATGAGATCTCAGGCAATAAGTACTTTCAATTTGCCGAGAGATCAGGGAGCAGATATAAGATGGTACTTTATCCAACATGGCTTTGTAAATGAAAATGTACCAGTGACTGAGCCTCAGTACAGTAAGTGATGGCAAAACCGCCTTGGTTCAAACTTTACAGTGTACAGTGATGCGTAAGTGCTTTACAGTTTGTCACAAATCTCAGTGCACTGTGATAGTAAAACCTTATTGTGGTGTAATTATATATCCAAAGCAGTCAGAAGTTAGAAAATCATTAGTGATGTTTAACCACTCAGAAGACAGCCCATCAAAATGAACACATTGGGACCTTTCAGAGAGGTAGTTCATCTTCTACATATAATAACGGACAAAGTAAAGAATGAAGTGTAGGCTATGTTTTAATGTTCGGAATTTGACCGTGTATGATGGTCCTCTTGAGTTGCCGTACAGCCACTGCTCCGTTTTCATGTTTTTTTTAACATGTTTTTCACAAACATTTTCACACGCTAGGAGTATAGGAATACTTCATTCGGTTCGTCATGATCTGTAGATGTGATTTGCCCCCGAGCACCCCTGGGTAAATTACCGTACAGCCAATCACAATGCGTACAATGCGTGACATCACTGGTAAGAGACGGACCCCGAACACATCGTGTACCCCGAACACATCGTGTACCGACAACGGAATTCCCTCCTAATTCTGCCCTACGCTCCCAAAAGGGGAGGGGCCTTAAAGGACAGCTAAATGCACAGCTGTCCATTTTCCACCAGGCCCAACAACAAGAGCAAGGCTGCTACCATAGCATCTTATCGTGTCAGTCACGTTCTTGCGAAACACATGAAGTCTTTCAAAGACAGCAAAGTTGTGAAAGAAGCATTCCTGGAGGCTGCCGGCGCGCTTTTGGGGTACAGTAAAAATAACGGTAGCATTTCAACAGGTTTTTGATACAATAAAAACTCAAGTTAGATACCGTTAGTAATCAGCTGTAAGTTTTAATTTGTTTGAACTTATTCATTATAATTATTTTACAAAATGGTATAAGAATGCAAACATTAAGATCTGTTCTGTTTACATTGATTATAGTCTATTATCAATTCAGGTTAAGAAACTAGTGTTGCTTGCATCCTATTTTAAAGGCATTTCTTTTTATATTCTACTAAAATGCAACAAAAAAAGGGTTTGATTCTATTAATTTTGTCTTTTTTATTCCACTTTGGCAGCAGATTCCTGTTTAGCTTCAGATCTGAGTTGTCTTATTAGTAAGCCTAATTTGTACTTTTAGCAACACTGTTTTTATATAATGGCAAAGAAAGGGTTCAGAGTCTTTTCTTTTTTTCCTGTGTCATATGTGGCAGCACTATTCAATGTTTCTTGAAAACATTACCCACTGTAGTACGTGACGTGTGAATAAACTCCAACTCTGTATCAACAACACTGGTGTGTAACTTCAGTTAAATACTTGTATTTGTGTAGATTGGAAAGAGGTAAGATAAAGGATCTGCAGTATTTTATGTAGTATTCATCGTACAAAGGTCAGTTTTATACAAGTAGAAGTGTGTATTTACCTAGTAGTAGGCTGTCAGTAATGGCTACGCCTCTCTACCTCTCTATTTGGACTGGTAGACCTCGGCAGACTGGCAACTTTAAAAGTAGCTCTCGGTTCAAAAAAGATTGGGCACCCCTGGTCTACAGAGAGCCCCGGCCACCAAACTGATGCATTCACCCTTTCTCTGCATTTTGAGAGCCCTGGTGTCCCTCATGTATTTTCTGCAAAATGTCTGCTCTCAGTGACCCCGGAACCACAATCCTGTTTCCTCGTATGACTAAGCCATCAGCTTCCGATAGCTAATTCTTCACTTTGGTGTAGTCCCTGATGTTCAGTGGAACATTACTACTGTATTCAGGCCATCCTGCCCTAATCAGCTTGATGACAGCCTGAAGCTCACTGTCGGCTGCTGTCTCTTTTCTGATATTCTCCATTCTCGTTGGAGATGCTGGGATGCCCTGTATCACTGTGGCTACATAGCATGCCACATCTTCTTGAGTGTCAGTCTCTTCCTTTTTGTGTGTCTGTGGGCTTCGGACAGTGTGTCGGCGACAACAAGGGTCTTCCCAGGCACATGCTCTGCTAAAGGTTTGTACCTCATGAGCCTCATTAGTAGACGCTGACATCTCAAGGGGACGTTATCTAGGCTTTGTTTGTTGATCAGTGGCACTAATGGTTTGTGGTCGGTTTCCAGCCTGAACTGATCCAAGCCACATAGATACTTGTCAAACTTCTCACAGGCCCATACGCTAGCCAAGCACTCCTTTTCTATCTGGGCGTAGCGTGTCTCCGCTTCTGTAAGACGCCTCAAACAGTAGGCTACTGGCTTCCACTCCTCTTCATGGAGCTGGAGGAGGACCTCCCCCAGGCCATAGCTACTGGCATCAGCAGACACCTCTGTGGCTTTAGCCACATCATAGAAGACAAGAACAGGTGCCGTGGTTAGCATTGTCTTAATGTTCTCAAAAGCTGACTGCTGTGAGGTCCAGATGTTCCTGCTCTTCAGAAGCTCGTACAGTGGTTGACTTATTGTGGAAAGGTTTGGAACGTACCTACCCAGGTAATTCACCATGCCCAGGACTCTTTTCAGCTCATGGACGTTTCCTGGTGGATCCAGCTGATGTATGGCTTCAACTTTATCAGGGTCGGGCTTGACTCCTGACTGGTCGATGAGATCTCCCAGAAAGCGTAGCTGGCTTTGTCTGAGGGAGCATTTATCTTTATTAAGTTTTAAGCCTGCTGACTCAACATGCTGTAGTACCTTCTCGAGTCTGGCGTTGTGCTGTTCTGTCGATGTCCCATAGGCCAGGATATCGTCCATGAAGACTTCAACGCCTTCCAGCCCCTGATGAGTCTCTAGCATTTTCCACTGGAAGATCTCAGGCGCACTGGAAATCCCGAAAGGTAACCTTTTGAAATAGTACCTGTCAAACGGTGTTATAAAGGTTGTTAATTTCCAGCTGACTGGGTGCAGTGGGATTTGCCAGAACCCACTTGCAGCGTCGAGAGAGGAAAACACAGTTGCACCACTTAGCTTTGCAGTTATTTCCTCAGAGGTGTAGGTAAGATGTAGCGCTCTCTTTTTACTGACTCATTTAGTCTTTTCAGGTCCACACAGATCCTGGCTTTGCCTATGGTTTTCTTTAGAACGGGCACCATAGGAGCACACCATTCAGTTGGCTGTGTTACCTTCACGATGACACCGTTCTTCTCCATCCTCTGCAGTTCCTCTTTTACCATCTGTAACATTGGGAAGGGAACACAACGCGCTGTATGCACTGCATATGGTTGAGCCCCATCCTTTAATTGGATTTTAACAGGTTCAGTTTTTAGTGTGCCGTGCTCAACATAGGCTTGAAGGTGTTCACTGGTAGTGAATTTCACTTCATCAACACGCCTCACCAGGTTCATCTCCACTGACAAATCCCGGCTGAGTAGGTTATTGACACTCTGGCCACGGACTACATATGCTTCAAATAGGTAGTTATTTCCCTTGTAACTAACTGTAGCATTAAAGCGTCCCAGACACAACAGTTAACTTCCTGGGCTGTCTAATGGGATGTCAGCTGGTTTCAGTGTTTTTGGTGGAGTGAGTGTGTGAAATGCATCCTCACATAAGACGCTGACATCAGCTCCTGTGTCAATTTTAAATTCCATTGGAGTAGAATCCCGCTGGAGCTGTACTGTCCACTGCTCTTTCTCATCTGCACTGCACACTGAGCATAAGAAATAATGGGTCTGCTCAGCCTGTACAGTCCCTGTGACCTCATTCACTGATCTATTGCTGTTTCAGCACATCCTGGCCCAATGTCCTATTTTATTGCACTTCTGGCATGTCGCTTTAGCTGCAGGACACCCTTCTTCCTTGCTATGCTGTGATTTCCCACATTTACCACATTTCCTTTCACTTCCCCCCCATTTTCTGTCTTTTGACTTGCCTTGATGTGGTTGAGGTTTCCATTTGTTATTTTTGTCTTTGAATCTCACCTCCTGTACTGATCCCACTGTGTCTTCCTGCAGACTCACTTGTGCTGCGACCTCCTCTGACTGCCTGACGGTCCGTATCGTCAGTGCTAGTGTTAGGTCCGCCGTCAGCTGCAGCCTGCGCGAGAGCTCTCTGTCTCGTATCCCAACAACAATTTGGTCGCGGATATTCTCATCTCGGCTTACGCGAAACTCACAGTGTTCAGATAGATCATACAGGGCTCGGATGAAACCCTCTGCCTTCTCCCCTGGCCGCTGGACCCGCTGGTGGAAACATGCCCTCTCGTGGATAACGTTCCTCCTCGTGAAAAAGTACTCGTTGAAATTTCCCACCACACCGGCAAAGTCATCGCCGTCATCTTCTTTGGCAAAAGTGAATGACTTGAAAATGTTTTCTGCCTCGTTGCCCATGGCATAAATCAGGCAGCTCGCCTGCACTCTCCCGTCATCTTTGTCGAGTTTAGTAGCGAGTCTGTACCGTGTCAAAGCGTTGCCTCCATTCTGGCCATTCAGTCGGCTTATGTAACGAAAAGTTCGCTGGGGGATTAAACTTGGCCATTTCGCCGTCTATATTCCTCTACTTTGTCTTGTTTAATTCCTGTGACTCACCGGTCACTTCTGACACCATGTAGAATGATCGAGGGTTGAGTATCTTTCACGACTCAGGTTTATTGTACAGTAAGTCAAGACATTACAGTAGGCAACAACAACACAACTGGCAGGCTTACTCTCAAGTAAAGCAGTCCTTTGCATGCCGTACAGCATGTCGCAAGACTGTCATAACAGCCTTAACTCTGTATGCATTGTATGCATATGTGACAGCTCCGACTTCTTTATTTTCTTTTAATCTAAAAAGCGGAGTAAAGCATTTATAATTTCAAGCACTTTATCCTAAATTCAAGCACCATTCCCAAAATTCAAGCCTTGAACCTTGAGAACACCTCATACAATTTCAATTATTTTCAAGAATTTCCAGCACCCGTACGAACCCTGAATATACATGTCTCTGTATGTTATACCTCAACACATATATTAGATAATAATCTCTATCTCACTCATAAAACATCTAAATCTACTTTCAGCATGGATAAATGTTCATAAAATGCATCCATTGTTTGTTCTATATGCTTCTTGAAATCCAAAAAAACACATCGTTTTTGTAGAACAGATTACAAATCGCCTGGAAACGGTACAAACAGGTGGCAACATGTGTGACGAAGGTGTTGCGCTGGGCTATATCATGCAATCAAAATTGAAAGTTAAGCTCGCTCCATTGCGGAAAATGTTAATACATTTATTTAAAATGTTACCAATATACTCACGGACCACTAGGGGGCGCTCACGGACCACTAGGAGGCGCTCACGGACCACCAGTGGTCCACGGACCACACTTTGAGAAACACTGCTTTAGACCAATACAAATGTTTATACTTACTTACTAACTGTTATTCTACGCACGAAAAGTTTATTATTATTCCGCCGACTTATTTTGCCGCGCTTCTCCTCCCGCATTGAACAACGCAGAAAATCCATTCAAAGATCAAAACGTTTAGCTCGGTCGGGAATCGATGGCTATTACTTTTCTCATTCATAACTTTCATAATTCCAGAGATACATCCCATAATTCATCACATTTTTAACATTGAAGTCAATGGAGAAATTCTTCAGACTTCAACAAATCTTCATGCGATTCAACTGCTAACTGTTCATTCATACTTTCACTCAGAAACCTCATTCCAACTTTAAAATGTTACACATCTTTCTGACATTATTCATGTAAAACAACTTTTAAATCGGATTCTTACTTTTAGAGATATTAAACATTGTTCAGACCTTGTTTTTGAGGTTTTCTTCACATTTTAACATTAGCTAGAGTGCGTGATTTCACAGTTAGAGGGTAGAAAATCTTGAAATGTGCCTTCATATATTTTTTTAAAACTGCCATAATTCCCAAACCCTACATTCTTGAGACATAATTTTTCATGATAAACGTCGGAAAACATCTCGTAGCTTGAAAAATGACAAATAATTAAGCAAAAATAATTTTAAAAAAATGCTTTTTGAGGGCATGAAGTGACAAAAACGTTCAACATTCCTCCATTAAACCCCATTGTAATTTCAGGCAGATATTTCCTCACGGCAGCAGCCGCACACCTTTAGTTAAACGGCCAAAAAGGCCACATTATTAACCCGAAACTACACAAACATCACACTTCAGATACTCAACTTCCTTGACATGCTTTACGTTTTGAAATTTCACAGATATCTGTTACGGTTCTTCCAAAAAACGTTCACATGTAAGAGGTTTATCTCTCATTCAGAACAATGAAGCCTTTGATCTCTACAGAGCTTGTTAGCTCAAATATAAACACCTGTGTAATGGAACACGATGATGTCATCACTCCAACTGACATGCTCAGAGCAGCAGATTTCTACGACAATTCTGAGATCTCACCATATGCCGTTTCCATGGAAACGCATCCCTCGCCATAAAACATGATGTCGCTGTAACTCCTATGAAAATGTTCAAAAAGTGCTCAAACTTCACATGTGTGCTAACAGTCCAGCCGTGAAGACATTTACGCGACAGTTCTGAGATTTCTTCAAATGCCGTTGCCATGGCAACACAATGCTCGCCATGAAACACGGCTTTCTCATAACTTCAGTGAAACTGCTCCAAACGCCCCAAAACTTCACAGGTTTGGTAACGATGCAGCCATCAACGCATCTCAGCGTATTACGGGGTGTTGTCAAATGCCGTTGCCATGGCGACAGATCATTCGCCATCAAGTTAGTTCACAAGTATGCAGTTCAAATATTCTGCTGCTTTTCCAAGCCTTTTTACTTTATTTTCTTCTCTCATCACACATTCAAGCCCCCTCGGTTCATGTATCATTTAAATCTAAATTCTTCACTTTCTTCTTACACATTACAATTCAGCATAGCAGTTTAACGTCAGGTTTTCAGCATAAAGCATTCCCACTAGCAATTTCTTCAGGAATCGCATTCTCTAGTTTAGATTAAGATTCAATGGTGCGTGACAAACTTGTGAGGTTGAGGAAAATAATACATTAAGCTTTAAAAGTGAAAACCAAATAACTTTTAGAAATGTCTCCAGTGGAGGCATGAGCTAACTTCAGGCAGTCTCACATCATGGAGGCACGTGCACACATAGACCTCAAAGTGGGCTTGAGCTCCTGAGTAGTAATAATGATCCCGCTTTCGTCTCATTAGTATGCATAAAAAAGTGACAGGTCACACCTCCCCCAATTATGCAAATGAGCTAAGTCCCGCCTCCCCTTTGATCGAGGTGTGAGATCTCAAGTAGGTGTGATATCCCAAGTAGGTGGGAGATCCGTCGATAGGAGGGGGGTGATGTGTATTCACAGGTGTGAAAAGCCCCCACTGTTGCGCCTTATGGTGTATAATAAAAATTGTTTCAATCACATTAGTATGCATAAAAAGTGACAGGTGGGCCCGCCCCCAAGTGTGTGTGTGTGTGTGTGTGTGTGTGTGTGTGTGTGTGTGTGTGTGTGTGTGTGTGTGTGTGTGTGTGTGTGTGTGTGTGTGTGTGTGTGTGTGTGTGTGTGTGTGTGTGTGTGTAGGTCTCCCCTAACCCCTGCTGTGGACCGGGGCTACATCAAATCTTATTTTAGCCCCTAAAGTTAAGCCCACCATAAACATAATAATTAAAAATAGTATTGATGTATGTTACCACTTTCCGTCTTCATCAGACAGCGGGGTGACTGTGTGAGCCTGGCCCTGCCCCCTCCTCCCCCCTTCCTGCCATCTTATCACTAGACAGAGGGGGGATGTCATTTAAAAACACTTACCTTACACTTGTATTTGTTCTCTCTAAAACACAGTGTATGTAAAGGTGGGGGAGACTGTCTCCCCCATAGCCGTGGGAACATGTTTCAAATGGGGGGTGCTGTGGGGATGACACCAGGGCTGGTTCTGACCAATGTGCTGCTAGGCAAGATTTTAGCTGGCAATGAAAAAACTCTACAAAAGACCAATACACTGCAAAAAGAGAAATATATTGACATGGTGCACAGCTTATATAACAAGGCTTCAAATTTATTATATATTATAACATGTTTTAATTGGGGGGGTGGACTTCACATCCTCTCGGGGGGTCCGGGGATACCCCCCCGGGAAGATTTTTTTAACATTTTAAAGTAAAATGCTTCAATTTGGTGCACTTTGAGCGCCCAATTAGAGACTGATCTAGGGGGTACAACTCTAAACACCCATATGAAAAAGATCGGTTTGCATTTATTAATCAAATAAGTAGGTATGCGAACATTTCCAATAACCTACCATAGCCAATAACAAATACATGTAACTTATTTTATTTGTGTTGTTCATTCATATCTTAATTTACCAGTTAACATTTATTTATTTATGTATATTTTAAAATCTCTCCAGTTTTAAACAATATTTTTGGTTTACTGTCCTATAGTATACATTGGAATGACTTGAAACCTGTTTTTATTTATCCTAATAATTATAAAGGTGTGCCTTGGAAATATTTGTTTACATAAATTGTGATCAAAACGTTTGAAACCCACTGAGATAACTTCGACTAAAGTGAACTATCTAAGCCCTCAGAGTCCTTTACCTCACTGAGCCTCTCAGTCTGACAGGAGAGGACTCTCCCTCCACATTATTGTAGAAACAGCTTCTTATATCCATTAGCGCAGCAGAAGCTAACAACAATCCCCGCCGGTACCGCGTTATCCCCTCTCTCTATCTCTCTCACTTTGGCTGTGAGCTGCAGGCGCCTGCTAAGCCAACATCCCCCACTTTCATCACTTACAGCGCCCATCGTACAGGGCAAATGGAAAATGTAACCGGGGTGAAAAGGGTGTTATCTTTACTTAATTATGAATGTTGTTACATCAAGGCTGAAAATTCTTTTTTTTAATTATATCTTGTGGAAGTGCAGATCCCCTGTCCTCCACCAGGGGGTGCTGCAGCACCCTCAGCACCCCTACTTCCCACGGCCCTGGTCTCCCCCCTTCCTGCCATCTCTCTCTGTTTCTTCAAAAGATTACCAGGCCTTGAGCATCAGGGAAACCCAATGAACTGAAATATGTTGGTTTTTTGGGTTTTGTGTGGTCTGAAAAGATCCGGATGTTCTTAACATGGGAATCAATTGGGAGCTAGCTGGACTTTTTGTCTCTTCATGCCCTCAAGGGGCATTTTGTTTAATTTTTTTTCTAATTTTTTTTTTATTTTACAACCTAGGAGAGCTTTTCCTACGTTTTTCATGAAAAAATATGTCTGAGGAGTGTAGGGTTTGGGAATTATGGCAAGTTTAAAAACATTTTTGGGGGAGAATTTTAAGCACTGCTCGACTCTGTTTTGAGATCAAAGCACTCTAGACTTAACAAGTTGCTCCATCCATTGTAATGTTAAAATCTGAAAAAGTCCTCTCTACCAAGCTCCAAACTAAATTCAATATCTCAAAAAGTTTAAAAGATATCAAAAATCTGAATAGGAATTGAATAGCTGACGGCCTTGTGGTCATTTGAAAGTTGGAATGAATTGTCTACCTGAAATTATGTGGAACGAGAAGCATTTGGCGCAAAGTGTAGCAAAAGTGGATTTGAAGGCATCTCCCATTGACTTCAATGTTAAAAAAAGAGTTTAAAAAGCTGAATATTTCAAAAGGTGTGAAATATTTTGAAAAAGTTGAAAGTTTCCAATCCATTGCTGAAAAGGCTGAATAGTTTAATAGTTGAATGGTTTCTGTAGCTGAAAGTAAGCTGAAGTTATGGAGAGCTAAAGTATTGGCTGATTTGAAGGCTCCTCCCATTGACTTCAATGTTAAAAAAAGAGTTTAAAAAGCTGAATATTTCAAAAAGTAAAAATATTTTTGAAAAAGTTGAAGGTTTCCCATCGATTCCTGAACAGGCTGAATAGTTTAATATTTGAATGGTTTCTGTAGCTGAAAATAAGCTGAAGTTATGGAGTGCCAAAGTATTGGCTGAAATAAGGGGAAGAATAAAGATTTGAAGAACTATAACGGAATGCTGTAAACAGCATTCGCACTAAATATCAGGTCCGGAGATTAGACTGTGAAGTTCCGCTGCTCTCTCTCTCACCCCTCCCTCCCTCCCTCCACGTCTCGCGCACAGCCGTGCGGACATTGGCAGTCCCTTCAGACAGACAGGTAGCAGCACCTCCCACTTTACTGTCCCACATTATGCCGGCTTTTCTTGGTTTATTTTGAAGCTGAGTGGTGATGAACAAATGACTAAGCTGCCGGTGTGTGAAAGACACACTCAGAAGCTAAAGTACAGAAAAGAGGCTTTCTGATATCCTCCTCCTCGCTATATTGAGAAGGACATTCCTGTTATCCACAGTGAAGTAATAAACATCTACAGGGACATGGCCCCCAGAAGGTTGCTGCTGTAAGGCAGGAAGGAGAGACAGCAAGTGAAGACACGAAAACATATTTAACAACTTCCAAGTGCAAAGAAAGATACAAAGAAAGTTAGTAACAAAATAAGTTATTAACAAAATATTTAATTTCAGATTTCAAGACCTTGTTAAATAATTTCAGTAAAGTTGCAGTATTTTTGCATGTTCTTAATAAATATTTTTGATGGGTTTTGTCCAATTAAATTAAGTAAATGAGTAGGAAAGGAGAGCAGAATGCACTAAGTGTAATTGTTGTAACTAAACTTAGCCCTACTTGTAGTTTGGAGTGTATGTTGGTTTGCGTATTTATGTAGAGAACAGCCTTTTTCAGTTTTGTGTGAAGGTTTTTGGTTGATTTTGAAGTGTTATTTATTTTAATACCACAAAAATAATTCAAAGGACTTAATGTTGTGCTAAAATAAACTGATTAGTATAGCAATTAACTAGTAGCATAGAAAACATGCACATTGTGGCATAGTTTCCTTTGTTGATGTCTGCTCTTGTGCGTAGTGAATACTAAAGAAGACCATTGTCTCTGTGTTAACTGATTTTTTTGTAGAATTATGTTGAGTATTAAACAATTGCGTGAGTGTGAGGGTATTAAAATTAATTGGTCGGTAAGCCAGAGATGTGCAACTATATTTAACTTTTAGTTTTACATTTTTTTAAATAAATTATTATAGGATGTGCCCTTTTTCTCACTTGAGCCCCTGCCCCCCAAAATGTCTGTGCACGTCCCTGATGGAGACAAGCAACACAAACATCAGGTATCATTTAGATAAGAGCCCGTAAAATAATAAATACACCCTCGTCTAGGTCCTAATGCTCATGCAGATGACGTCAGGAAACATAAGGCGCATTCACACCACAGTACTTTTCCCACAAAGGTCAGGGGCCTCATTCATAACGCAGTGCGTAGGATTCACGTGGGAAGGTTGCTTACGTAGTAGAAATCCAAAAAATAGGTACAGACATTTTCCGACATTTTCCGATTCACAAAACATTGCGTACCGGCGAGGAAAGTGCGTACGGCACTTCCTACGCCGGTTTCCCTTTTATAAATCACAATCGACTCAATTAATCGTAACGCCCATATTTGCCTATAAATAGACAAAGAAACGCCCATTCATTCTGACTGACTGCATGAAGAAGATCGCAGGAAATGACGACAGAACAGCTAAAAAAGACATCTCACACCGTGTCAGATTCCGGTTATTTTGGGCAGGTCGAGATAAATCATATTGTTTGGTGGATGCAGTTTGAACCAGAGTAGCAGCATGGAGGTCGGATCGTCACCAAAATAAATAAATAAGTAGTCCGAAAAAGGTTAATGACAAAAAAAATACACATAGCCTTCCTCAGGCAGTGTGTTTGTACCGGGGACAGGAGACACCCCCTTGATGAGAAACTGTAAGAAATTATCGGGGAATCCCTCCGGAGTGGAGTCATGACGACTGGATCTGAATTATTTTTTTGTATTTGGTGGTTTGTGTTCCAGCTTTCGATCAGCAACTCTATATCCATAATCCACCAGTTAAAGGAAATACAACTAATGTGTTGTGTTATATTAGCTGTACAATTTACCACATATGGTGTTCTTAGTTTCCATACCTCCTGTGTTTTACGAGCGACTTATCAAGTCTTGGCAAACGGCATAAAACACGATTAAACGTGATAGTATATAAAACCATGCTCGTATCTACAAGTCCTGTAGTCCTGGCTGGTCTACCTGCATGTGCCATCCGACCTCTGCAGCTCATCCAGAATGCAGCGGCTCGTCTGGTCTTCAACCTTCCCAAATTCTCCCACACCACACCGCTCCTCCGCTCCCTTCACTGGCTTCCAGTAACTGCTAGAATCCACTTCAAGACACTGGTACTTGCGTACCATGCTGCGAATGGATCTGGCCCTTCCTACATCCAGGACATGGTTAAACCGTACACCCCAGCACGTGCACTCCGCTCTGCATCAGCCAAACAGCTCGCTGCACCCGCACTGCGAGGGGGACCCAAGTTCCCGTCAGCAAAAACACGTGGGTTTGCTATCCTGGCTCCAAAATGGTGGAATGAGCTCCCCATTGAAATCAGGACAGCAGATAGCTTACACATCTTCCGACGCAAACTGAAAACTCATCTCTTTAGACTCCACTTCGAGCGATACAATTACTAACAAAGCACTTATATACTAATAAAGGGCTGGCTTTCTAAATGCCAGTTGAGTAGCACTTGAAATGTTTGGCTCTATGAAACCTGATGTACTTATATGATTCTGTTTTCTTAAAGGTTGTATCTTCCTGGTCGAATGCACTTATTGTAAGTCGCTTTGGATAAAAGCGTCAGCTAAATGCAATGTAATGTAATGTAATACAACCTATAGAAATGCAAATCGGCAGTTATAAGAAAACATTTCATAACATTAACACAACATATTTGAGGTGGTTTTAAATAACATATCTGAATTTATTTATTTCTCCAAGTAATGTTTTTGTGTGCACTGAGGAGTCGCAAACAGGCGTTTGTTTAATCATTTTAAGGTGGCTTTAATCAATGTTTGAAAATGAATTCTTATTATGTGATAAAATAGAGGTAACATTTTATTTATGGTATTATTTCCACATATTTCTCTCCATTCTTCCTTCTGCCAACGGTGTCGCAGTTTCTCGTCTCCCGTTTTTGTGCTTAGACGCGTACGCATGGGTTAGAGTTTCCCGTCAAGTTAGTATTTTATAAATCGCAAACATTGCGTAGAAACTGGCGTATGCCATTTTTGGAGCGTATATCCCTTTTATAAATGAGGCCCCAGAACAGATCGCGTTCACACCGGAATAAGTTCCTGGGGGAAAGATTAGGCAAATGAAGCCGCTGACGTCACTTCTTCTTCTTCTGCTTTGGGTTTACTGGCAGGCCGCAAACAACTTCACGGCGTATACTGCCACCCGAAGTCCCCGGAGTTGGGGACTGGCTTCAGTAGAAGCTGCTGGGACTCCCAGCAGCTTCTACTGAAGCCTTCCGAGTAAATCGCCAGAACGCCGACACCTCCTCATCTCCACCACTCCCATGTTTTCTTTTGTGTTGCCATAAGTTAGTCTCTCTCCGTTGGTGCGCTGGGCTAATGCTAATGCTAATAATGCTAATGCGAGGATAATAAAATGGCTAACAAAACGTTTTGGGAGTTTTACGGAGCGTGGTTTGCATTCCGCCCAGCCAATCAGACATAGGAACCTTTTTCTCCCACGAAAGTACCTGTTAGCAGGGACGGAAAAGGGGGTAAAAAAAGGTTCTGATGAACTCATTTTGGACACGGCTCTTTTTGGTGTGAACGTGACATTTCGGAACTATCGGGGAACTAAAGTGGGAAAAGTACTGCGGTGTGAACGCGACTATTGCTTGTGCTATTAACTTCCCTGAGTGGTTTACATAGTCCTGACTGAAGTTATCAGGCAACCACATATGCTAGCCAGGAGTTAGCTTGCGATAATAGCCTACAACAATTTAGCTTCTCATTAATTATTATATAAATAATGAAAGTGAGTCATGTTGAATTGATAAGTCAAAATCAACTTACTGAAAAATGTTTCTGACTGCGATGTTATACTGAGACAAACAGCAGGAGGAACGCTCGACCGTGTGCACATGGACGCAAACTTGAACGCAACCTAGCGTAGTTTTTTGCGCTCGGTTGATTAATTAACCAAAGTTACACTGTAGTTAACATTAAGGGATTTAAGTGTAATTCATCACAAATTATAATTCAGTCAAAATACTGTATACATACATTTCACCTTCAGCAGGCCGATATGAACATACTTGTGTATGCTTAGTATTAGTAATATGTTGAATGCAGGACTTTTGCTTGTAACAGAGTAGAAAAGATTAGTTCTACTTTTTAGGCAAAACATCATAATACATGTAATACTACTAAATACAACTCAAAATCAAACGTTTAATACAGGTTGTATTTAGTAAAACTTTTCAAACTGTGGTATTGTTCCTCAATTGAAATCCAAGTCAACAAACATCATTCCTCCATCAGAGAGAAGGCTTGTATTCTTACACTGTTTTATTTTATAACTATCAACCCTTGGATCTTCATAAATGTAGTTATAGAGCTAAATAATTTAGTTGTATTACTTTGGTCAGCTAAATTGAAAACACAATTATATTTTTGACAGTGGAAATGATTACAAAACATTATTATAATTTTTTTTAGATAAGTATTTACAACTAATTTCTCTGATTTCTAAATGTCTGTAAATAAGATCTGAATAATTTAGAGAGGGTATCAACAAGTGAGTTAATCGATTTCAAAATTAATCCTCACCAATTGATTACTTACATCAACACAATTATTTTTGTATAACAGCTTTTGTGATCTTTTATGTTTGAATACACAGATTATTTGATGTGCTAATTTGCATAAACATCCTGGAGTGTAACATTGGATGGACAGAGCGGGGGTTTCATTTCTTGTTTCATTTGTATGAAATATCAGAGTCAAAGGTTTCCCTTTGTATCACTCCATGATACTGAATGAAAAAACCCTACAAACCTTCAAAAATAAAGACAGGAATGAAACTGGAAAGTTTGTTGTACAGTATATAAATTATACAGAAGTGGGGACTTCTGGATCACAACAAAGAAATCCTTTTAAGAAAATAGAATTTGGTCAAATATTTAACAGATCCACAGCACTTATGTAGATTAATTACATTAGGAACATTATATTTTGTTTCGAAATAATTCTGAAAATATTGTTTCATATTTAAACAAGGCATTATGGTTGGCAGATGAAGGAGAAATCTACAGAGAAAGTATAATAAAAAGCTACTTGTGTATTTTGAATGTTTATTTTTTTACCAGTCTGAAAGAAGATTTGTTAATTAAGTAAATGATGGGTGCTCATGCCTGTGTCTCGCCTTAAATACAATGGAAATGTCAACACACACAGGCCCAGAATCAAGCAGCTTGTTCATCCCTCCAACACTGATGATGGCACTTCCCTGCAGTGTGTTTGTTTGTGTCCCTTGGTGCATACGTACATACACTTCCTGTTTAACATGTTTTACCAGGAGTGTCGCTAACAACATGAATTCCTTGTGATTCAACCCATATCCTGGTTTCATTTTGTGAAAGTGTGTCTGCATATACAGGTGAGTGTTTGTTGGGCGGGGTGCTGGTGCTGATATAGCCTAGTAAATTGAGAAGGCTATATTGTGTTTTTGAATGTGTGTGTGACGTGTGTGTGTGTGTGACGTGTGTGTGTGTGTGTGTGTGTGTGTGTGTGTGTGTGTGTGTGTGTGTGTGTGTGTGTGTATGTGTGAGTTCACAGAGCGTGTTTGCTCAGTAATCTCTGGCTGAACCTGTCTGATAGGTGTGGGCCTGCTGGCACTAACTTGCGCAGGTATGAAGAGAAACCCAGCTCAGTCCTGAGCCAGGAGGGAAACTCCAGCACTTCTGGGACCAAAAACAATTCACTTCTCTCAAAATCAAGGCAGAAGTCATTCAAAGATTCACCTGTACAAAGAGCTTTGGAATAAGACACCCTGGGATCGAGGAGAGGCTGTCTTGGAAGGAGAAACACAGAGAGGAGAATACTTCAGAATGTGAAATAACCCGGAGGAGATTCTTTTCCTGCGGTTCGACCGATGGGTCTGGGATTCTAATGTGGCATTTCAGGCTCTTGGATGTACAAGATGTTGCTGTGTTTCTCAGCATCACATTATATATGTGTCACCTAGGTAAGCCTTCCAACACATGTTTATGATTTAAGTTGTGGGAGAAGTACTTATGTCCTTTACTTCAGTAAAAGTACCAACAACACACTGGAAACACTCCACAACAAGTAAGAGTCCTGCATTGCAAAATCAAACCGAGTAAAAGTATTTTAGTATATTATGAAAATGTACTTAAAGGTGATGATTGAGTTCATTTGGAACTATTAACTACTGATTCTTTTAATTTGGGATTAATCCAAATATTATTTGCTCCATTATTCACCTAATGATTGTTTTGTAAAAACAGTAAAAGTAGTGAAATACCTTCACAGTTAACATGATCCAGAAGTGACATCTACCCAATGTTAGTCCAACCAACAGTCTGAACCTCAACATTATGAATGATACAACATTGTTAAAAGAAATATAACTTGTAAGCGATTATCAGAAAAGTTGCTTGTATAGTCAAACACTTATTAAACACTATTTGTTTTTTGTAAAAATCTTAATTTATAAAGTAAATAAAAACTTTGTATTAATGTAGGGAAAGAAACAAGTAAAACATTTCCTTTTGAAATGTAGTGGCGTGGAAGTAGAAAGGGGCATGTAAATAAAAATACTCAAAGTACATTTACTTTCAAATTAAATACGATACTTGAGCGGATATGTTCAGTTACTCTACCCCTCTGGTTTGAGATCCTGCCTATATGGCAATCCTATATTTGCTCAGGGTTAAAACATAAGATAAAGTCCAGCCCTCACAAAGGAACTGAAATAAGAGCCTGCAGGAGGCTGTTCATTTTCTCAATCTCTTTGTCTTAGTTTGCATAGTAGTAGCTGAGTAGATAGAAATAGCACAGTCATGTGTCTCTGTGGACGTTTCCTTTAAGCATCAGACTGCCCTGGTCCACATCCAAGTTCCCAGAGCATGAGAGGAAACCCTGGAGCCCAAAGACAGTATGACAAATGAGAGGAGAGCAGTATGATGTCAATACAAATACAAGTCAAGCTGCACAGACTGAAGTATCTCTGCTAAAAAACAAAAACAAACAAATACACATCTTTTCTAAATCACATTTTTTAAATCCATACAAACATGGAAAACCTTTAAGTATCGTCATAATTGAAGTGTATTGGTTAATGATTATTTTAAGTGTGATAAAGAAAAAAGGGCAGCCACACCGTTTTGTTAGTCAGGATTGGTTTTCTCAGGTGGAATTCTTTACCTGTGCCTCATTGAGCAAACACATCAGCAGAACCAGATCCCCGCTGAAACTTTGAGGAAATATTTGATCACCAACACTGCTGGCTACATTCAAATCAGTATTTCTCAGCTTGTTTGACAAGTTTCCTTCAGAAAGAAGAGCACGTTTGTGTGTGTAAATGAGTGAGTCACAGGGTTGGCCTGGAACCCTGACTAGATGTGTCACGAGAAGCTATGAGGCTAAACATTTCATTTGTATGAGCATATTGCATTGTGTCGTACACTGAAATGTTTGTCAGTAATAATTACTGTCCTACCCAGTGGTGGAATGTATTTAGGCACTTCCTTAAGTTCTTTACTCAAGCACCATTTTGAGGTACTTTCTTGAGTATTTTCTTTCAATGCTACTTTACTTCATCTCAAAAAGAAATATTCAACTTTTTATTTCACTACATTTGTTTATTTGAAAATATCAGTGACTTTCAATAATAATAATAATAATAATAATAATAATAGGAATGTATCAATAATTATAATCATATATAATTCAATGTCATATAAACTGTTCTGAAATAATCCATTGTGCAAAATAAGTAATTGTTTGAGATTTTAAAGTATATTTTGATACCAATACCCTTGTACTTTGATTTTTTTAAATTGTATCTGTGTGTCACACTCCTATGAACCTTTGTGTTTATTCCAATTAATATGTCGATTTACTTTTCATCCACACAACGCATTTTACATTTAATATGTATATCTTTACTTTCCGTCACCCTATTTTTCTTTGGAAGCTGGAGCCATCTCCATTCACTCTCCCCAGAGGAGCCTGACCCGCTCAGTGCAGGAGGATGTGTTTTTCTCACTGGATGTTTCCTGCGACGGGACCCCCACCATACAATGGACCTTTATGTCAGGAGCGGTGAGCCGCACCATAGGGACCTGGCAGCCGGGGGGGTACACCAACATCACGGAGGACTACAGCGGCAGAGTGCAGGCCTTTAACAACGGCTCCATGGGGCTGTCGGACCTGCGGCTGCAGGACGCGGGGTACTACGTGGTCACTGTCACAGAAACAGCAGGAAGCAGCAAGGACACTGGCTTTGTCCTGAAGGTGAATGGTGAGTGGATTTGGGCTCCTGCCAAATCTAAGAAAAAAAAGTGCTGTACTTTTACCCTGTGGCACGTGTGCGGACTCAAAGTGACCAAAATTCACACATTTACAGCGACTATAAAAAGGGGCAACGTTACCACAAAGAGACACAAAATGGGAAGAAAAATATGAAAAAATGTAAATTATTATTTTAATAATAAGTATTTTTGTTTCTATGTGGGGGACATGGTGGGGCCTTTGTCTGTTTATGGGGGCCCATAATCCGCCCTTATCTGCTGGCCAATATAAGCAACAGCTAGTCAGACTTGAATCCAGACAACACGAACATGAACAACACAATATATCCAGCAAACTGATTCCTAAGCACTGAGGATCTTAATTGAAGCGTGAAGTAACAGCTCTGTCTCAGGAAGTCTGACTGGTATTGGGTCTTGCTCAATAGCCCAGGTTTCCCAAACAAGGCTGGGAGTATTATGGCGCATTTCCAAGCGACTTTGTTAACCACTTTGAAAAAAAGGTTGATGATATTCGCTCTTCTTTTTCTGACTCACCTTTACTCACCGCTGGGTCACCAGACCCTCCCTTCACCCACACACTGACCTCCTTCTCCCCTCTCTCTCCAAGTGAGGTTCTTACCCTCATTACCTCTGCCCGCCCTACCACCTGTCCTCTGGACCCTATCCCCTCAAACCTCCTTCAGACCTCTATTCTGCCGTTTCTCATCCATTTCATCAACACTTCTCTAACTTCTGGTCACTTTCCAAACAGTCTCAAGGAGGCAAGAGTAAACCCTCTCCTAAAGAAACCCACTCTCAACCCGTCTGATGTTATAAACTACAGGCCTGTCTCTCTCCTCCCGTTCCTGTCTAAAACACTTGAACGCGCTGTCTTTAAACAACTCTCCTGTTATCTCCATCAGAACAACCTTCTGGATCCGCACCAGTCTGGTTTCAAGGCAGGTCACTCAACAGAAACTGCTCTCCTTGCTGTCTCTGAGGAACTGCACACGGCTAAAGCAGCCTCCCTCTCCTCTGTCATCATCCTTCTGGACCTGTCTGCTGCATTCGACACGGTGAACCATCAGATCCTCCTTCGCACTCTCCAAGAACTTGGAGTTTCAGGCTCTGCACTTTCCCTCCTTACCTCATACCTCAAAGACCGCACCTACAGGGTCACTTGGAGAGGATCCGAGTCCGACCCTTGTCAATCAACTACAGGGGTCCCTCAGGGCTCTGTTCTTGGTCCCCTCCTCTTCTCCTTGTACACAAACTCGCTCGGATCAGTCATTAGCCCGCATGGTTTTTCATACCACGGCTACGCTGACGACACCCAATTAATTCTGTCTTTTCCCCGCTCAGAGACCCAGGTCGTCGCACGCATCTCTGTTTGTCTAGCTGACATCTCTCAGTGGATGTCTGCTCACCACCTCAACTTCAACCTTGACAAGACTGAACTGCTTTTCCTTCCGGGAAAAGATTGTCCCACTCTTGACCTAACAATCAACATCGGCACCTCTGTTGTTTCCCCGACTCAGACTGCAAGGAATCTGGGTGTGATCCTAGATAACAAACTCTCCTTCACTGCAAACATCGCTGCTACAACCCGCTGCTGCAGATACACGCTTTACAACATCAGGAGGATACGTCCCCACCTGACCCAGAAAACAGCGCAGGTTCTGGTCCAGGCTCTCGTCATCTCACGCCTAGACTACTGCAACTCCCTCCTGGCTGGTCTAACTACATGTGCCATCCGACCTCTGCAGCTCATCCAGAATGCAGCGGCTCGTCTGGTCTTCAACCTTCCTAAATTCTCCCACACCACTCCGCTCCTCCGCTTCCTTCACTGGCTTCCAGTAACTGCTAGAATCCACTTCAAGACACTGGTACTTGCGTACCATGCTGTGAATGGATCTGGCCCTTCCTACATCCAGGACATGGTTAAACCGTACACTCCAGCTCGCTGCACCCGCACTGCGAGGGGGACCCAAGTTCCAATCAGCAAAAATACGTGGGTTTGCTATCCTGGCTCCAAAATGGTGGAATGAGCTCCCCATTGACATCAGGACAGCAGAAAGCTTACACATCTTCCGGCGCAGACTGAAAACTCATCTCTTTCGACTCCACTTCGAGCGATAGAATTATTAACAAAGCACTTATATACTAACAAAGGACTGGCTTATCTAAAGCCAGTCGAGTAGCACTTGAAATGTTTTAGCGCTATGAAACCTGATGTACTTATATGATTCGGTCTTCTTCAAGGTTGTATCTTGTTGGTCGAACGCACTCATTGTAAGTCGCTTTGGATAAAAGCGCCAGCTAAATGCAATGTAATGTAATTTCCACTACAGCGCAGTTTAAGCGTGCCGTGCCCGGCCCGTTTTTGGTTGCGTTTCCATTAGGCGTAGTTCCGGCGAGCGGTAACTTTTTCACAGTTTTCTGGCTGTCCAAAATCAAGGTTCTTTCCGGGCCAACAACCGGGCTGAGTATGCTAAACTAGTGAGAGAATCGCTGGCAACTACAACAAAATGAACATATTTTACTGTGATTTAATTATAATACACGTTTCAAAATTATGCCGAAGTAACAACATACTGATACCGGTTAGTAAAAAACATGAATTAATGCTTTAACAAGTCTGCAGACAGACGGCAGGTGAAAAACCTTTTAAAATGCGTGTTTTATCGGCCGTCCACACCCACAACAACAGCCTATACAGACATAAATAAACCAGCGACTGAATTCGCCATGACACAGAAAGTTTGTTGTTTGTACTTGTTTAACTTTTGTCTAGTTTCTGAACAGATATGAGGAGCTGTGAGCTCTGAGGGCTAACAGCTAACAGCTGATGTTGGCTTTGTGTTTTGCATTGAAGATGACGTCACGGCTCCGCCAACACTGTGTTACTATAGTTACTACCCCAGCTCTTAAACTGTAATGAAAACGCAGCATAAGTGAGGCTGGTCTAATGAGGCCTAACTATACCGTACTAAGCCGAGCGAGGCCCTGCAGTGGAAAAGCGCCTTAGAGGCGGACTTGTGACTGAGAGGTTTGATTCCTAAACAGGAGAGCACCCACCACTGAGGTGCCTTTGAGCAAGGCCCTAACCCCTGGTGCAGAGAAGCAGGTCAGAGGCAGAGGTCTGACTGTGGTATGAATGTGTAAACTGGAGATAAAAGTATTTTCTTAATCTCTTTGTCTTAGTTTGCATAGCAGGGCTGAGTAGATAGAAATAGCACAGTCATGTGTCTCTGTGGACGTGACCTTTAAGCATCAGACTGCCCTGGTCCACATCCAAGTTCCCAGAGCACGAGAGGAAACTCTGGAGCCCAAAGACAGTATGACAAATGAGAGGAGAGCAGTATGATGTCAATACAAATACAAGTTCTCTGCTAAAAAAAAACATACACAAACAAATACACAGCTTTTCTTTATGACATTTTTTAAATCCACACAAACATTGAAAACATTTGAGTATCTATGTAATGGTAGTGTATTGGTTAATGATTATTTTAGGCGTGATAATGAAAAAAAGGGCAGCCAGCTTTTCCCACACCGTTTTGTTAGTCAGCAGTGGAATACTTTACCTGTGCCTCATTAAGTTGCAAAATAAACATACAAGAAGAAATAGGAAAGTTAAACAAAACATTTTCAACTTTCATAATAAAGAACTGGTCCCTTGGCACAGACATACAAAAGGCCCCATCACCTCTAGGAGCAAACACCCTCACTATGGCTTTTGTCTATTTGTCCTGATTTTTTACATCTTTTCTTGGTACTACATGTCTTTATTAGTGACATTCTGCAGGAGAGGATTAGGGAGGCCCCCTGACACTTTAGACCCCCGTATGTTCAGTGATCCATCCGTGAAGGAAAGAAAAAGTCTAGGGTAACATTTTGAATGTATAGTAATTATGTGATCTTGAGATCAAACAGGAGCTTTGAGTTTATCAAATCATTGTATTCATCATTATCTTTAGTGAACATAACATGATGCTGCATTTTAGTTAAAAGGGATGACACGTGAACATAGTTTAATAAAGTAAGATTAATTGTGACCTTGACATAAGAACCATAATGATGTCATGCCCTAACATATATCAGTAATTGTCTAACGTGGTTGTGTTATGTTTGCAGCTCTCGAAAGTAATCTGAGCTCATGTGAAGTGAACCTAATGTGTGTGTGTGTGTGTGTGTGTGTGTGTGTGTGTGTGTGTGTGTGTGTGTGTGTGTGTGTGTGTGTGTGTGTGTGTGTGTGTGTGTGTGTGTGTGTGTGTGTGTGTGTGTGTGTGTCCTGCAGAGGTGCTGTACGAGGACCTGCAGTACCTCTCTGTCTCAGCCCTGGCTCTGGCCTGTGTGGCTGCTCTTCTCATGCTGAGTACCTGGCTGCTGGACAAGGCCTACAGGAGGATAGTGTTATGGAGACGAAGGAAACAGATGCCAGGTAAAGAAACTTCACATATAAGTCTCTAAAGTACAATTGAGAGGAGACACCTAAGCTAAAAACATGATCTTTTAATGCACTTTTTTGAGTAAATGTGCTTCTTTAACATGTCTAATTTCGGATTAGTAGAGACAAAAACATCCAAAATAGACATTTAAGTCATTATTATCATTGTCTATTTGCATCTGTAGTGAATGTCTCATGTGAATATTTAAACATAACATTTCAGGAGAACAAATATTGCACAAAAATGCCCTTTAGGAAGATGTGAGCATTTATTTTTTCATATTCCAAATTCAACTTTTATTTAACTGTGGCGGTGGTAATGTGAATAAAATGCTTTTTGAAAGCCTATACAAGAAGTTTGTCAAGTTGAACATTTAAATGTTAAAAAGTTAAAACATCAAACTGAAGTGAGGCTTGTTTACGGAACTGGGACTTCCTGTTAGCCATTTCATATCAATGGGTATTTAAAGACATTTAGACAACTAATAATTTTGATTAGTAGAAACAAAAACATCCAAAATAATTTATTTTACAATTCTTAGTCTAATTGCATCTTTAGTGTTCTTCTTATTCACCAAAAGATAGTGATAATGCTTCATTGGAATATTTAAAACACAATACAAAAAATCTGTTTGTCTCAAGTTAAGTATTTAAAGGAGGAAGTGTCATGAAGCGCTTTCACACCAAGTACTTTGCCTTGCTTAGTTCAGAACTCTTTAGTTCATCAGAACTCTTTAGTTCTAATGAACTAAAGAGCAGATCGTGTTCACACCGGAATAACTCGCTGAGGGAGGCCCATTCCCAAACCGCCCCCTACACCTTATACTACCCCTACACCCTACCGCGTTCACACGGAGGGTCGGCCATATTGAGGGCTGTTCCAAAGCAATGAGTGTGGAGCGGTGTGGAGGGGGAGTGGGCTATCAAGCCCTCAAACAGCGAGTCTGCATCGGTGCTGACTTGAGACCGGTCTCTACCTGACCGGAGTCAACGCTGTGTGTGTCCGGTAGTTCCAGCAAATATCCACTGATAGATCTCCTATAGAGTAGTGATGTTTTGGGGCTGTCGCTGGGCAACACAGACTTTCAACTCCCTCCAAAGATTTTCTATGGGGTTGAGATCTGGAGACTGGCTAGGCCACTCCAGGACCTTGAAATGCTTCTTACGAAGCCACTCCTTCGTTACCCGGGGGGTGTGTTTGGGATCATTGTCATGCTGAAAGACCCAGCCACGTTTCATCTTCAATGCCCTTTCTGATGGAAGGAGGTTGTCACTCAAAATCTCACGACACATGGCCCCATTCATTCTTTCCTTTACACGGATCAGTCGTCCTGGTCCCTTTGCAGAAAAAAAGCCCCAAAGCTTGATGTTTCCACCCCCATGTTTCACAGTAGGCATGGTGTTCTTTGGATGCAACTCAGCATTCTTTCTCCTCCAAACACGTCAAGTTGAGTTTTTACCAAAAAGTTATATTTTGGTTTCATCTGACCATATGACATTCTCCCAATCCTCTTCTGGATCATCTAAATGCTCTCTAGCAAACTTCAGACGGGCCTGGACATGTACTGGCTTAAGCAGGGGGACACGTCTGGCACTGCAGGATTTGAGTCCCTGGTGGCGTAGTGTGTTACTGATGGTAGCCTTTGTTACTTTGGTCCCAGCTCTCTGCAGGTCATTGACTAGGTCCCCCCGTGTGATTCTGGGATTTTTGCTCACCGGTCTTGTGATCATTTTGACCCCACGGGGTGAGATCTTGCGTGGAGCCCCAGATCGAGGGAGATTATCAGTGGTCTTGTATGTCTTCCATTTTCTAATAATTGCTCCCACAGTTGATTTCTTCACACCAAGCTGCTTACCTGTTGCAGATTCAGTCTTCCCAGCCTGGTGCAGGTCTGCAATTTTGTTTCTGGTGTCCTTTCACAGCTCTTTGGTCTTGGCCATAGTGGAGTTTGGAGTGTGACTGTTTGAGGTTGTGGACAGGTGTCTTTTATACTGATAACGAGTTCAAACAGGTGCCATTAATACAGTTAACAAGTGGAGGACAGAGGAGGCTCTTAAAGAAGAAGTTACAGGTCTGTGAGAGCCAGAATTCTTGTTTGTTTGTAGGTGACCAAATACTTATTTTCCACCATAATTTGCAAATAAATTATTTAATAATCAGACAATGTGATTTTCTGGATTTTTTTTTCTCATTTTGTCTCTCATAGTTGAGGTATACCTAGGATGAAAATTACAGGCCTCTCTCATCTTTTTAAGTGGGAGAACTTGCACAATTGGTGGCTGACTAAATACTTTTTTGCCCCACTGTCTATAAATATATAATATATATATAAAATAATGTATTATATTACATTATTGCCTCTGCATTGGATTATTATCGGATAGGATAATAAGTTAGTAATTAACTATGGCCCAATCCCAAACCACTCCCTCGACTCTACCCCTCCGTGACGGAGTGAACTCCGTCTGTAGCCACACTCGCAGCTGAATGAGGCTCCCTCCTGTCAGATGGAGGGAGTAAATAAAGCGGCAAGCTTTGGGACGGCCTCTACCGGGTTTTCCTCTTCACACCGCAGCGGAGCAGCCTCTTAGCTCCGGAATCCGGTTCGTTTCAAGAACCAAAACATTGTCCGGCCAGAGCAAAAGCACCACATACGTCACGCTTACGTCGAGGCGGGAGCAGGGACAGGGGCGGGATCAACTCCTGAACAACAACAAAAAGCTTGCGTTTTATCCAGTTTGTACACAACGATGAAGAAACTTAACAAGCAGCAGTGGTCCACTGAAGAGACCAGCTACCCACTGGGAATCTGGTCTTCCAAAGAGGTACAGAGGAAGCTGGAGCACAATCTGCCATTGTTGTTGTTGTCGGTGTCAGCTGTGATGGGTTTCCGCGCGGTTTGGCTTTATGAAGCAGGCACGCAAACGGTTACGTCATGACGCAAACGATGATGCAATGACGCAGCACCAGTCGGACTTTGGGCTGTGTGAAAAGAGCCAGAGCTAAACCGAAGAACCGGTTCTGAACCTGAAAAGCTCTAGTACGGAGCTTGAACCAGAGTTGCGTTGGTGTGAATGAGGTATTTGAGGGCTTGATAGCCCACTCCCCCTCCACACCGCTCCACACCACTCCACACTCGTTGGTTTGGAACAGCCCTCAATATGGCGGACCCTCCGCGTGAACGCGCAAACGGAGGGGTAGGGTGTAGGGGTAGGGTGTAGGGGGCGGTTTGGGAATGGGCCTAAGTCTGAAAGCAGAAGTCCAGGGTTGCGTTCCAATAGTCCATTTAGCTTAGGAACCTTCCTAACCAAGTGAAATGACCCGGAAGTACGTCAGTGGCAGCCATGTTAAGTGCCGTTCCAATTCTCTAAATCAGGGGTCCCCAAACTTTTTCCTGTGTGTGCCACATAACTTTTCCCTTCTCTGATGGGGGCCGGAGTCAGTTTGTAACAGAAAAAGTGTGACGATCGCAGGGGTGCCTAAACGTAAACATTTATTGTTTTCTAGAAAGCCACACATAACCAAATATTAATAACCCTTTCCGGGATCTTCACAGAAAAAAAAGTCAGGAAATAAATAATAACACTATTAACCTCTTAAGCCCTTAGCCTGTTTTTCAGGTTTCAGGCTCCAAAATGCCACTAACACAGCAAACACTATATCTTCACTTCTAAAAGGGGTAAATTAATAATATTTCCTCTCAAAGCAAGGTTAAATCTGTGAGTTGGATATAGAAGTGTCAGAATCAATCTAGATGTTTTTATTTTAAAGTAAATTCAGATGGAACATAGTAAAAACATGTAAATTATAATGTCCGCCTAAAAGAAACCCATTACTTATAGTGAAAACCACCCTTGAATGATGGGTTAGTAGACTAAAAGCTTTAGGAATCCAAACTATAACATATAATAAGTACCTTTTTAGAGAGGTTTAGAAAAATAAAGTCCAGGCGGACTCACCTCTGGATAATTTGGGAACCATCGGTTCCATTTGACCTTTTTCACTGTAAAAATAATTATATTACTTTGAATTATCACTATAGGTATTCATTCCATCCAAATACAACTGTTGTGAACAAATTAAAAATAAAATTTAAAAAAAAACATACTCTGTTATCCTCTTAGGCCCCACAATGCTAACAGTGAGGCTCTGGATTAGCCCCGAGCGAAAAATGCTAACCTATTACTTCACCGGAAATCACTCCTAGGTCCCTTATTACATATCCCAGCTGCACATCCAACACATCGTTTATGATCGTAAAGACACCGAATCTAACGGTGCCCACCTCAACACTGAAAGATACACACTTGCAACGTTATCAACAAAAACGTAAATCAAAAGAAGTGGCGCTAGGTAGCTACACAATGCTAACGTGGCTTACCTTTGTCTTTGTCTGGTCTAAACTGGTCTTCAATGGCATTAAAATGATAAAAAAAAACATGATGTAGTTAATCCATAGGTTAATATCCAATGTGGCTGTGTCCCCTTTCAAATGTTCTAATAATCTATAAGCAATAAAATAGCAATTCCGTTATCTGCTGTCCGCTCTGTGCTCCGTGCGCTCTGGGTCCTGCAATTCCTGCTTCCTTACGGTAGTAAACAATAAATGAAGTCGGCTGCGTAATGTTCTTACACCTGCTGGCATTCTTCATACTTTACGCAGGACCATATCTCTGGAACCCATTGGTCGATTTGGGTGATTTACACCTTTTTCTTAACCAAAATATCCAATAGAATCAAGGGGCAGTTCCCAAATCCACGTAAAAATTACCATAGAACCATATAATAGAGAAGCAAACAAAGCACATCTGAAAGTACAAGCCTGGACGGCAAAACTTTATACCCAGTATATTGCCATAAATATGATGGTGGATTATCAGTAAAAAATTCTACGTGACACAAAGACATTGGATTAACCTTGAGCGGCGTTTTTATTCCGGTGAACACAACTTTTGATCACAAATCAAAAAAGGTAAGACGTAATTATTGTAATATTTTTGGAACCGGATGTTGTTTACTTTCTCTTTTCTGGCTGATAGCTCTGCAATTCGGGGTCCTACAGTGATGACATTACATGTGTGGAATCTGTGGAGTCTCAGCTTTAATCGGTTATCTTGTTTGTGCAGTGACGATAAGTAACAAAGCACATTGCTACCGTGAGTGCTGTGCAAAAGTCCGTTAGCATTAGTTAGCATTTTTTCGCTCCATGCTAATTCAAAGGCTTGGTATTACTCTTGTGTTTCTTTTAGCTAAAAATGGTTCATATTGTTAGTTAGCTGAGTTTCTTATCGTTAAAAGGGTATGGAACATTAATAGAAGCCCTGAGACATAGTCTCGTAAAAAAACGGTGGGGGGGGGGGGGTCCACTGGGGGGACCCTAGGGCTTAAGAGGTTAATGAAATAAATAACACTATTTATGAAACAAATAATAACCAAATAACCCTATCTGGGATCTTCACAGAAAAAGTCAGGAAATAAATAACACTATTTGTGAAATAAATAATAACCAAATAACCCTCTCTGGGTTCTTCACAGAAAAAATTAAGTCTGAAAATATATAAAAACACTATTTATGAAATAAATAATAACCAAATAACCCTCTCTGGGTTCTTCACAGAAAAAAAAGTCCATTGAACATTAACTTTCTGTCGTGCCGTGCACAATCTTAACAGGTAAAAGTTTAGCTTAGTTTTTAGAGCAGAATCTCTTACTCAAATGACTCATATGAGCAGTCTCTCAAAGTTCTTGTGTTCCTTCCTTATAATCCTTTTGTAGGTTCCAGTAGGCTTGTAGACACCGCTGTTTGCAGCTCTCTCTCATCAACTTCCCTGTGAAAACCACAAAGCAAGCAGGCTGAGAAACCAAACTAAGTGATACAGCATCTACACAGCACAATACATTTCACTACCAGTATGGTTGTGGAGATGGATTTTATCGCAGTAGATTTTATTATGATTACATTTGTTTATGCTCAGAATGACTCATTCAAGTCAGAAAAGTGAGCTTACCTATATATGTTCATCAGTGTGAACCGTGGGCCTGCATCTGGCTGGTGAGAAGTTGAATGTCAGGTTCCATTCTAGTCACAGCCTGTCTCAAACACTGATGCAGATGTTCATCTGTCAATCTTGATCTCATCTGAGTTTTCAGGTGTTTCATGTGTGAAAAGGTTTGCTCGCAGATATACGACATGCTGCCAAAAAGTGTAAACATCTTCATTATGTTAGGGTACGTGTCGTTTGGGAGGGCAGCATAGAAGTCAATGAGACTGTTGGGCTTGAATGCGTCTTTCAGAACATCACAGTTCTGTAACTCGGCCAACTCAAACTGATAAGAAGGCTGGGCTTCATCGATGTCGGCAAGAAAGGGGTTCTGGAAAAGACGGATTTCTTTTGTATTAACATGTAGTATCCGGAATCGCACACCGAACTCCGCCTTCAGCATTTCCAGTGCTTCCACACACTTTTCAGCTGGGAACGGGACCGCTGGGTTCTCTGCGGAGAGGTTTTGGGAAGCAGGGAGATAGATGAAGTTGTGCTTTTTCACTTGTTCCAAAAGCAGCGCAAGTTTCACCTCAGATGCTTTTATGTGAGAATACATGTCGCAAATGAGTTTCCCCTGGCCTTGTAGCTGCAAGTTAAGGCTGTTCAGCATTTTTGTCACGTCTGTTAAAACTGCGAGGTGCCATTTCCATTCTGGGTCGATCAGCTCTGGGACCGTTTTGTCTTTTGAATGAAGAAATGCGTTAATTTCGGGTATTATTATGGTATATATTAATTTCCGATCAACCATCGGACATCTGTGTAGTACAGCACATCGCCGTGCGCAGACTCCAGTTCAGACAGGAATTGTTGGAACTGCCTGTGTTTAAGTCCCTTTGCTCTGATGAAGTTTATGCATGACACCACAACCTTCATGACAGAATCCCACTTCAACACTTTGCAGCACAGTGCTTGCTGGTGAATTAGGCAGTGGACTTGTAGCGGGGCGGTGAGACCCCGTTCTTCCATCTCCCAGTTCATGCGTCCTATTAGACCCCGAGATGCGCCCACCATACTAGGAGCCCCGTCAGTCGTGATGCTGGCAAGCTTTGACCAGTCTAGGTCCAACTCTTCCATCTTCAAAATATCCTCCCCCGTTGTAGTCCTTTTGAGACTTTGGAGGGCTGCCAGCTCCTCGCACATCTCAAAGTTTGCGCTAACTCCTACAATAAAAATGAGCAGCTGCGCTGTGTCTTGCACGTCCATGCTCTCATCCAGTGCTAATGAAAAAAAGTCAAAATATTTCGTCTTCTGCTGCAGCTGGGCATATACATTACCCCCGATTTCTTCAATGCGTCTGGTGATTGTACTCGCCAACAGACTCACGGTATTAAAGACATCTTTCTTCTCGGGACACACCTCTTCCGCGACAGCATTCAAACATTTCTTGACAAACTCTCCATCAGTGAAAGGTTTACCGCTGCTTGCTATCAGTTGAGCAACCCGAAAGCTGGCTCGAACGGATGACTGGTTCAGCTGAGCTTGGCGTACAAATGTATTCTGCTGATCTAACAGTCCACTTTTTAGCTTTGAGAGTTTGTCTGCTCGCATTTGGCCTTGCAAGTTATCATACTTGTCTTTGTGACGGGATTCATAGGGTCGGCGCAGATTGTATTCTTTGAATACCGCCACCGCCTTTTGACAGATGAGACAAACAGCCTTTTCTTTGCATTGAACAGAAAAATAATCTTTTGACCACTGCAGGTTAAATACCCTGCATTCTGAATCAATTTTTCTCTTACCTAACCTTTTCGCCATTATTCCGTTCTATTTGACAGGGGCTAGTCTAGGATTCGCATGGCCAGACTGAAAAAAAATCATAATGCGTCTCTGGTATTGTTCAGGGGGCCGGGCCAAATGTGGAGGCCTTACTTTGGGGACCACTGCTCTAAATTAAAGGAAAGGAGGTTTCAAACTTCCTTTATAACCTCCTTTAGCTTAGGAACCACTGGACCTCCCTTACCGAAAGGAGAGGAGAAAATGCTGCCCCACAATGCCTTCCAGCCGCAGTATTTGCGTCACACAACAGTCGGCCGTTCTTGGAAACAAACAATTATGACGGAGAAATTATATCATGAAAGTTACGGTGCTTATTAAGCATTTTAAAACGTATTCGGTAAGTTGCCAAAGTGCTTTGTTTTGAACGTTCATCAGTATTATAATCAAAAAGAGAAATATGAACGTTAGTTTTTATTGAAATGATCAAATAAAGTCAACATTTCACAGTCTTTACTGAGCTGTGTGGGGTTTGTTCGACTTTTAAAAGATGTTTGAATGGTGATGTACACAGTGATAGATGTTAAGGACTAACGTTTATAATAAATACATTTGCATTGATTTTAAGATCTTTTCATAGTTCATACAATCATACGTAGGCTATTGGGATCATTTGTATTAATGTGGACCGGAGAGGGTGACGAGCATAAGTTTCACTTTCATTTTTTATTTCAATTCCAACTTTGGTCATGAAGAATATGTTTCTCTGTTGTCCACGTTCATAAAGCAAAGTAACAGCATCAGAGCACGGTGCATACAGAGTCTCAGATGAGTCCGTCGTTCTTATTAAACATCCATGTTGTAGTCCGCTGTAGAGAAAACTGTAGTTTCCATAGTTTCCATAAAGCAGCAGACGCACAAAATGACGTCCGCTTGCGCGTCATAAACACGTTGGATAGTGAAAATGCATTCGGATTCTCTAAAGTACCGCAGTCTCTTCTCCTAAGTCCTTTTGAATTCTCCTATCCACTATCCCTTAACCCCGTGACGTTTCACTCAGAGGTCAAGGAATAGGAGATAGGGTTAGAATTTAGGAGCTGATTTTTGGATTATCGGAACGCAACCCAGGGCAAATAATTGCATGTCTCTTCAGTGCGCATGTCACAAAACGAGATACATTGTGGGACATGTAGTTTATGGGCAACCTGATTCTGTAAAGTGGCATGGAACTGTATAATAAACGTATTATATTCTTTGTAAATTCTTGTGGGGCCACATAAAATGAAGTTGCGGGCCGGATTTGGCCCCCAGCCTTGAGTTTGACAACCCTGCTCTAAGGAGTCATAAAGTCCAGAAAGGGTTTCCATGTTCTAATAAAGGTTTGAGAGGAGCTTTTGAGTGTGAACCTCATTTTCTCTAACTGTAAGAAGAACTTCAATTATTTTTAAACCGAGATATATGCTGGATCCTTTGGCTGGATCTTGATTCTATATAGATTATGAGTTGAGTTTACATTCTGCTGCCTCAGTGTGTGAAAGGGATGAATATGGCTTGATGGGCGTGAGTGTGGGTGAAAGTGATGTATTGTGTCTAAGTGTGGGTGTGTTAAAGTGACAAAGGTCTAATATAGCGCTGTTCTGTATGAAGTGTTAAGTTGTTTGTCCTTTCATGCAGAAAATGATGCGACAGAGCTGCAGCCTCTTTGATGGACGTCTGTGCACCGCCGGAGGAAACTACACACTGTTCACTTAACACAAGAGTTATTTTTAAAGTTAGATGTAAATAAAATGTATCTTATTTTTTTCTGTTGAACACCTTACTTACACAGAGGAAGGCAGTTTAATTATGAAAACTGTGTACCATATTTACATTTGTATTGAATGCACATGCTTTACAGCTGATAACACTGGATGAATGTAAATATATCCCTCATGATATTGGAAAACAATACATACTGTATTTATTGTCTAAACAAGTGAATTGTGTGTTTTTTTTTTCATCGTGGCTTTTTCACACAATCATACAAACCAGGTATCAGACCTAAAAAATAAAGAAAATATTTAATAGATAATACATCTGATGAAAGATAAGGACCACAAACACATTCCTCACAGTGAACTAAGTTAACCATACCTCTTTAAATCACATCTAATTCATAGCTTCATTCTTATGATATTTTGACAAATCAACACAAACACATGGACAGACTTAACCTTTTATTTTGTATGAAATAGTGTGACGCACACCTCACGTTAACTAAAACCGAGAGGGCAGCAGAAACAAGGTGAAAAGGAAACAATGGCAGTATTGAAAGTCCAAGGATTGGGTAAAAAAAAAGTTTAAGGGAGTGTACAAGTCTATGAAGAGTGTGACAGTATCTAGGGGCAGGGGGTTAGTGCCGCCATGAGGAGCTCCATCTTGTACACAAAGTTGCGGCCCTCCATCTTGCTCCAGTGGACCTCCTTGCTGGGCCCTCGGAGGTGGCTCCACTTGGGGTCCTGGATGACGTCGCTCTTGGGCAGCTCTTTAGTCTGGCTGCGGGGGAACTGGACCAAAACTTTGCACCCGCTCTCTGGGCCGTTACGCACTGAATGGAAAACAGATACACATATGTTAATACTGGCATACTTGGTGGTAATGTGAGATAATGAGAACATTCAGTATCACTGTCCTGGGATACTGTTATAGATAACAACCCTTCGTAAGTTCTTTGAGGTGAGGTGATGTGATGTGATTTTCTCTCAATGATCCTTCGACTTGTTTCAACCCGTCAGTCTGGTCTCATGTGATTTAAGAGCTGAGACTGGGTGTGGCCTAGTTGCATTAAGCAAGAGCAATGCATGAGTTGCTTCACCTGCTCAGGAAAAAGGAAAAATGTGTAAGCCTTTTTGTTCAAACTGCAATAGGTCTCATCTCTGCTGCTTTGAATTCTGGTCAATTACAGCTAATTGTGACTTACATATATTTGTTTAATTTTCATGCATTTCTTCCCCTGTGACTGTTTAATGACAGCACATTTGAGTTCTGAAAATGACTATCTTGTTGTTTGGTTCAGAGATACCAATATGGAAATCCAATAAAACTGATAAGTCAACATTATTAAGCCATCAAGCTAGTTAGTTAAGCTTGATCTCTGGCAAGTTATCAAAGCTTTACCTGTAAGATGATTTAAACAAATCAGAATATCATTTATTCAGAAAGAGAGGTTAACTTCCTATGTGGATGTTTACAACACTCTTCTCTAGGGCTGCCCCCAATTAGCCGACTAAACGTTAACCGGCCAGAAAACCCTTCACCCTTCATTCAGAGCCGTGCCTGGTCCCTAAGGTAACTGTCAGTCAGGATACAAAGTGTGGGATCTCTCTGAGCGTGTAAAGGGCGACCTCCACAAGGTGACAGGAAAAAAAGTCTCCTCCATATCCTGCCATCAGAGCTTCATTATCCCCGAGTGTTACTTTCTGAGACTGAGGAAAACCAGCAGCAGTGAGTCAGGCAGTAGCCAAGCTTTGTATCAACATATAGACCAGGGGTCTGCAACCTTTTTGACCAAAAGAGCCATTTTGCTCCTTTTTCCCCAAAACATTTTTTGTCTGGAGCCGCAAAACATATTTCATAGCTTGATAGCTAATAAAGTTGTATTTATTGTTATATCAGACAAAAACTACAGTTTTTTTTGCATTTATTAGGCTATTTATTACATTATATAAAACTGTTAACCTCTAATAAGAAACAAAGAACTCCTATAAGGAGAATTACAAATTATACACAGGCTTACTTTAAAATAAATTAAACACAGCACTTGGGGAGTCCTCTGCACATTTGAAGGAAAAAAAAATATTAAAATGTGCCCACTTTGAAATAAATAAAACATATAGCTGCACCCTAAAAATAGTTAAAGGTAGGGTAGGTAAGAATGGACAAACCAGCTCGAGTGCGCTGGAATTTGAAAATACACAACCGGAAAAAATAGGCCTCTTCCTTCAGACTTCCCTCCTCCTCCAACACACACGAACGCGCACATGACCAATGAGGGCACGAGATAAGTTTGTGCACAGACGGAAGGCTGACGGGCAGGTAGGCCATCCAGTTATTTTAGCTGGGCCGGCTAAAATGATTGGTCGTGCTTTTTACAGCGCTACGGCTTCCAGAGATTAATTTTCGTATGTATTTATTGTCAAAGCATTTAATATATTCATTGCTATCGGGACGTTAAGAGCATTCCATGGAATATAACAAAAAGTGTTTTCTGAAATAAATTACATACCCTATTGAATTATGACTGAAGATCGTCAGCTGTCTTCCTCTCCCTTGTTGTTCCTCGATATGTAAAGGCTGTAGCACCGTTGACAACTTCTCTCTACATATCAAACATACCGGTAAACCAGCATCGTTTGCTGTGAAAGCATATAACTCTGTCCAGGCAGAATTAAATCCTGTTTTCCTCCGGTACTTTTCTTTGATTTATCCATAGTTCGCTCATCGAGCCGGGGGTCCCCGCGCGAGCGCCTCCAAGAAAAGGCGCTCGCGCGGGACCGTAGCAGGATGTGACGCATATTTTAGTTGACCTAATTAAAACCGTTTTGTTTTTTATTTATGTGTCACGGTATCACCTCAAAATACGAAACATTTTCAACCATGCAACAAAATAAAAATAGTCCTACAAATACTTTTATTTCCTTCTTATTTTTGTCTAAGCTCAAGGGAGCCAGAGCCGAGGGCTTAAAGGGCCGCGGGTTGCCGACCCCTGATATAGACCTATAATATATAATCATTATGACCTCAGAAACCAATAAATTAAGTCTTTCATTTCATGATGAGGGCGTAATGTGCGGAGGTATTTTTGGAGTAAATGCTCAGTGTGTGTCCTCGCTGCTTGTTCCGACATATTAAGAATCCTTAACGGAGCTTCTGCCGTTTATCCCGCTAAGGTTCATTACTACAGTTTTATTTTATATTTTATGAGAAGCACAACGTACCATGCCTTTGAAACTGAGACCATTTTTGGAGACAAAATGTATAAATAATATCAATAATCATAATATAAATGCGATGATTAGTCGACTAATCGCCTTAATCGCCGACAATTGGTTAACTAGAAACATTTTTAGTCGGGGGCAGCGCTACTTGTCTCACCTGAGATGGCGTACTCTCCGTTGGGAGAGGCGACGGTGACAGCCGAGGCGTTCCCGATGCTCTCCACCGGGCCCAGGCCCACGTGGTTACTGAAGCTGAGGACCTGCCAGCCCATCACTTTGGCCAGCTGCTGCACTGCATGCACCTGATGCTGAGACATCTGGGGACAACGACATTACTGCTGCATTCATGTGTGTGTAGCATTCTGCTCTAGATATTTAAGGTTGTGCTCCTTTTCATTCTTTTATACACTATATAGCGCTGTTGTCCTGGGAGAACTCAATTATACAATATCTCTAAAAGTCAAACAGCCCTATTTAGAGCTTTGTAATGATGTATTTATCAGCTAATCCAAGAGGCTTTTTAAATAGTGTATTTAGCTATAGATAATTAAGGGGATAATTTACAAAAAAGAAATAAAGACTTTCAAGTTGAAAATCACCATATTTTCTGATATAAGGTTTCCACTGGTCATGCTTTCTGAAAAGTAACTAAAGCTGTCAGATAAATGTAGTGGAGTAAAGAGTACAATATTTCCCTCTGAGGTGTGGAGAAGATATATAAGCTTGCATAAAACACGTAGCTACTGTACCTTGAATTTATCCTAAACGAATTTTCAACACGCTGTGAATCATTAGAATGGGATGTATATTGAAATAAACACATATACAAATGTTTAACTTCCGCCCATGTTGCCAGATCTGTCGCTCGAACAAAATCGAGCCAGATGACCTGAAAACCGACTTTAGCAAAGGAGTGGGAGGCTCTGTGCTCCAGCAAAATAGACGGAAGTTAAACATTTCTCATTTACTTATGTACTATGCACTGGAGTAGTTACAGTTACATTCCACAACTGGTTATTACTAGTACCAGGTAACAATCAGACTATGTGTACCTCAGGGTCCACACACACAGACACACCTGTGAGAGCAGGAAGTCTTGCAGCTCCTGCTCCTGGTGCGACAGAGTGACCACCCGTCCATCTCTGTGCACCACCCTGATCTGCTCCACACCAATGTTCAGCTGCAGCTGGATGGACCTAAACACACAGACAAGTGTTTAAGTTATGATTTGAGCATTATGTCAGTGCATAAAAGGCATTTAATAGGCTTTATATTCTATGACAGCCACAGTAAATACCTACTTCACACCCATGAATTCAAAATAACAGCTTTCCATCAACAAATTAAGTTTTAAGTATAAGTGATTAACTTCTTTGTGGAAAAAAGGGAAATGAATGGTTATTATATCGGTTTAAAAACATCCATGATAGGCATCCCCAAAATAAATTGGTTCCTAAAAAGGAGACAACTTTTGGGATGACGTTAGGGGTGGGCGATATGATGATATATATCGTCGAGACGATATTAGGTCCCCACGATATGCCTTTTCAGAGATATCATATCTATCGTGATACAGAGAGTCACTCAGTCATAGAATGTGAGTGCTGCGAGTGCACCAGGGTAGGATTTTCACGTCGGCCACGTCTGGCCGTGAAGCCCCGAAAATAATTGTACGTCCTACGGCCACCATGGCCTGTGTGCCCCTGATACTGTTAAAATCTCGAAGTTTCTTTAAAAGCGTCAGAACAGTGGTTTCTGAACTGCATTATGCTGCGTTCACAACGGACGTGATGCGAATATTCTCATCGCTCTAATTGCTGGAGTTTCACCGCGGCTGTGAGCTGTGTTTACTCCCGTCATTCAAACAGGACGCGCTGGAGAGGGGGCGGGGCTTATATCCATGTAAATACTGTGGTGGAAACCAACTGCGAAAAAATTTACCTATTTTACCGTGATTTAATTGTAATACACGTTTCAAAATGATGCCGAAGTAACTAAATACTGATAACGGTTAGTAAAAACCAAGCTGTCTAGTCAGGATTCAGACAGTATTGCACTTCATTTATTGTCTTAGTTGATTCTGTTGGCTTATATTTTATTTTATCAATAAGGTATTTATATTGTTTTTCCCTTTTGAAACAGATGTTCAGTTATGCTAAAGTCTTTGATTGCACTTCAAGTCTAAAGTTTACATTTTAATTGTTTGGCACTGACTTTTCCTCATTGATGTTTTACTTAGTTATGTTTTATTCTTCTTTCATGTTTATTGATGTTACATCACTGCTAGTGCTACCTAAAACAGAAAGTGAATTTTTATACTGAGAAACAGTGCCTTGAATATTTTTATTTTATTTAGCAAGAGAGTGCACTTTACTTGGTGAAGAAACCAGTGTTAACATTTGTTGTGTAGGGTGTAGGCCTACCTACTTGAACAGAGGAAGCCATATCAAAATTCCTGTTGAATTGTTCATTCAGGGATTCATTGCAGAATTAAAACCAGCTTGAAATGGTATTTTGGTCTGTTACTCCTTTTTGTTTTAGTTTGTGTTACCTTGTAGGTGGTTGTACTGTTAAGTAACTTGAAAAATAACCGACATGAAAAAATATCATGATATTATATTTTTCAATATCGCGCACCCCTAGATCACACACACACACACACACACACACACACACACACACACACACACACACACACACACACACACACACACACACACACACACACACACACACACACACACACACACACACACACACACACACACACACACACACACACACACACACACACACACACACACACACACACACACACACACACACACACACACACACACACACACACACACACACACACACACACACACACACACACACAGCTCTGGTTCTTCCTCTATCCTTCCTTCCTCTCCTCCACTTACTTGCAGATCTGCTCGTAGCCCTGAGAGGTGATGAGCACCTTGACACTGGACTCGTACACATCGTTGATGTTGGACCAGTGAGCCTGGATCTGGGGGTCTTCTATGCGGCTGGCCAGGCTGTCAATGGTCCGTGCCGTCCTGGTGGTCATAAACGTTTACACTTAATTATGAAGAACAATAAACCTTACACAGGACGTCACTCAGCATAAACAAATCAAAACTTCTTTGCTTGTAAATATGAGCGAAGACAAAGTGCACCATCTACTGGCCAAACGTGAAAATGCAGTAAGGGGAATCTTGGGGAGTTTCATAAATGGACGAAACAATGTGTGCTTACTACAACTGCAACTGATCCAAATATCAATCATTTTGCATAACTTCCAATGATTTCCATTGCAAAACATGTTACTAATACTTTCATCCCCTAATGTTACGGTAGCATGTAACTGCCACTGAAAATTGTGGTGGCTCTGCTAATTTTTTATTTATATTTATATATATATATATATATATATATATATATATATATATATATATATATATATATATATATATATATATATATATATATATATATATATATATATATATATATATATACATATATACATATACATATATATACACACACACACACACAGTGGGGCAAAAAACTATTTAGTCAGCCACCAATTGTGCAAGTTCTCCCACTTAAAAACAAGAGAGAGGCCTGTAATTTTCATCCTAGGTATACCTCAACTATGAGAGACAGAATGAGAACAAAAAAGTCCAGAACATCACATTGTCTGATTTTTAAAGACTTTATTTGCAAATTATGGTGGAAAATAAGTAATTGGTCAATAACAAAAGTTCATCTCAATACTTTGTTATATACCCTTTGTTGGCAATGACAGAGGTCAAACGTTTTCTGTAAGTCTTCACAAGGTTTTCACACACTGTTGCTGGTATTTTGGCCGATTCCTCCATGCAGATCTCCTCTAGAGTAGTGATGTTTTGGGGCTGTTGCTGGGCAACACGGACTTTCAACTCCCTCCAAAGATTTTCTATGGGGTTGAGATCTGGAGACTGGCGAGGCCACTCCAGGACCTTGAAATGCTTCTTACGAAGCCACTCCTTCGTTGCCCGGGCGGTGTGTTTGGGATCATTGTCATGCTGAAAGACCCAGCCACGTTTCATCTTCAATGCCCTTGCTGATGGAAGGAGGTTGTCACTCAAAATCTCACGATACATGGCCCCATTCGTTCTCTCCTTTACATGGATCAGTCGTTCTGGTCCCTTTGCAGAAAAACAGCCACAAAGCATGATGTTTCCACCCCCATGTTTCACAGTAGGTATGGTGTTCTTTGGATGCAATTCAGCTTTCTTTCTATTTTGGTTTCATCTGACCATATGACATTCTCCCAATCCTCTTCTGGATCATCTAAATGCTCTCTAGCAAACTTCAGACGGGCCTGGACATGTACTGGCTTAAGCAGGGGGACACGTCTGGCACTGCAGGATTTGAGTCCCTGGCGGCGTAGTGTGTTACTGATGGTAGCCTTTGTTACTTTGGTCCCAGCTCTCTGCAGGTCATTGACTAGGTCCCCCCCGTGTGGTTCTGGGATTTTTGCTCACCGTTCTTGTGATCATTTTGACCCCACGGGGTGAGATCTTGCGTGGAGCCCCAGATCGAGGGAGATTATCAGTGAACTTGTATGTCTTCCATTTTTTAATAATTGCTCCCACAGTCTAGTTCTTCAAACCAAGCTGCTTATCTATTGCAGATTCAGTCTTCCCAGTCTGGTGCAGGTCTACAATTTTATTTCTGGTGTTCTTTGACAGCTCTTTGGTCTTGGCCATAGTGGAGTTTGGAGTGTGACTGTTTGAGGTTGTGGACAGGTTCCATTAATACAGTTAACAAGTGGAGGACAGAGGAGGCTCTTAAAGAAGAAGTTACAGGTCTGTGAGAGCCAGAAATCTTGTTTGTTTGTAGGTGACCAAATACTTATTTTCCACCATAATTTGCAAATAAAGTCTTTAAAAATCAGACGATGTGATTTTCTGGATTTTTTTTTCTCATTTTGTCTCTCATAGTTGAGGTATACTTAGGATGAAAATTACAGGCCTCTCATCTTTTTAAGTGGAAGAACTTGCACAGTTGGTGGCTGACTAAATACTTTTTTGCCCCACTGTATATATAAACACACACACTATATATATATATATATATATATATATATATATATATATATATATATATATATATATATGTCATTGTCTCAATTTTAAGTACATTTGAATTTTCCTTTCTTTGAAATGTTGTTTTGGTTTTTTTGCACGGATGGTGAACTTCTGTAACTAAAGTTCTGCAATTGTAAATTATGCATAATTTCTTTGAAAAAAAAAAGAAAATAGCAGATGGTAAGATTAAAGCTACCTGCTACGTAGGAAGATGTGTTTGGCCTGTTTAATGATCTTCTCCAGAAGGCCCTCGTTCTGCTGCAGGTTGGAGATCTCAGCTTTGTCGTAGGCCATGGGCCCCGCGAGGCGCATGCGTTTGTGGCCAAAGGGGGCACTAGCAGGATGAGGCATCACCACAGAGCTCAGCTGCTGCTTGTGGAACTGTAGAAGAGGAAACGTTTGGTTCAAATGTAACCATTGTAAATGAAGTAGAAGACTTCTGCTCATGGGAGTTTTCTAGATATATTTAGGGCGGTATTTTAGACATTAGATATGGGCTTGCAGATTGTTCCGGAAATTAAAACTGAAATTAAACTGTTGACTAGGTTCGCTCACAGTTTACCTTTGTGAACTAAAAAAATGATCTGTCCACGATACGTTATCATTCTCTCTGGTGGTCAAAGTACAGAGTGGTCAAATTGTTTCAAAATATATTTGGAAATGTTGGTGACTCAATGTCTTGCTATTTATCGACTAACAAAAGTGTAGCATCAATGTGTGATAAGAAAACAGCTTTACATGCAGAGGAACAGCAGTGTTTCACCTCTCTCATCATCTGATGCAGATTGTGTTCCAGTACGTAAAGGTGGTCGTCTGGTTTGGGTTTCTCTGGAGACGCTCGATGGTTCTTCTTCTCTCCTGTGGAGTGGCAGAGTGAGATGGACAGCTGCAGTCCTATAAAAGGAACAAACAGTATATTGTTTTATGCCTCTGTTCAGAGAGGAAAAAGGGATACTCCAGAGATACACTTGACCAAAGGTTTTTCTGTCTTTTGTCCTTTTTTAAAATATGGTCCAAATAGAGTGGTGCAGTGACAAGTCCTAAAACCAGGAAGTGAGTTAGCATGTTACCACTACCTGTTCCCTAATCTCAGAGCCAATGGGATTTCTCCATAGGATTTTGGAAAACAGCTCAAAATACGGTCTGTGGTTGACACAAAGTCAAGAGACGGATCACGTTTTGCTCTACGACATTAAATACATCAGCAGTGGTGCTTTCTGAAGAGTTGACGTGTCTGAAAAACGATGGTTGTTACCAAGTGGCTGAATAGGGCTACAGAAGTCGTGGAGGACGTTGTACGTCATTACGCCGAACACGTAAACATGAAAGCAAGTACCTGTCTCCTGCAAAACTGTTCAAACGCATCAAGTTGTCCCATTTTGAATCCGTATGTTTGAATATGGATTTTAAGTTGTGACGTTGAAGCAGCGACCCTGATGTACTCGGCTGTAGTTCCTTTATAGCATAACGTTCGCATTTTGCTTCTGGCGATTAGATTTATGATTAGAAAATTATAAAAGTAGGGTAGACATGTGGATATTATCCGGCTGAACAAAACGTGCATTTATCAAACAGGTTTGGTTTCCACAGACCTTATTTCCAGCTATTTTCCAAAATCCTATGGAGAAATCTCATTGCTTTTTTGCCGAGGGAACCCATACGCAGCTTACTTCCGGGTAAATACGTCATTCTTGCACCACTCTATGTAGAACTATTACAACATAGCACAGGCCTATAGTGATACACGTCAATGTTTTATAGGCAACAAACATTGATGTTCCTGTGAAAACGTCAAACAAAACATGTCATCAGCGTTGTGACCTGGGAAGGGCTGTGAGATGATCTGATTCTTCACAACGATGTGAGGGATCTGGGATTTAATCTGGACGGCTTCTCTGGACAGCTGGGCGAAGATCTCCTTACACAGCAAAACATTCTGAGCCGCCTCGAGCTTCACGTGCCACTGCTGGGTGCCTGGGTGCAGAGGAAAGAGATGGAGAAGAGACGACGACAGGAACAAAGGGTTTAGGTGATGAGGGAAGATGCCAAAGATAAACTAATGGGAACTGAAGAAAAAGAGAGGAGATAACATCCTTTTGATCGTCTAGAGCAGGGGTAGCCAACACGGTGCCTAAAAATAGCTCGCCAAGCAAATCCAAAATGTAAAAAATACACAAAACAAATAAGGAAATGTAATTAAAAGAATCTGCCCTATGCATAAACGAAACCTCAATCATAGCAAACGCTATCTACTTACTACAACTCTATATCTATCTAACACCCCTCCTCCCCCCACAATGAATATCGACCAATCATGTTCTTGCTTGATTTGCGGGACCAGCGTTGCAGTCGGGAAGAAAAGCAATGTGGAGCGGCAGAGGAGTGCGACCTTTCCTTCTGGCAGAATCTACACATCAGCCCCATTGAACAGCCTATCATGCCAGCCTATATAACACATGAGGGGCAGAGCTTTACTCTGTGTGTGTTGCAACTTGCATATGTATTTATTGCACTTGACGCACACACACACATTACATTGCATTTAGCTGACACTTTTATCCAAAGCGACTTACAATAAGTACATTCGACCAGGAAGATACAAACTTGAAAAAAACAGAATCATATAAGTACATCAGGTTTCATAGAGCCAAACATTTCAAGTGCTACTCAACCGGCTGCTCTGTTAGCAGTTCTTTGTTAGGAATTATATCGCTCGTAGTGGAGCGCCGTTTTAGCTACAATAACTACAGAACAATTATACAGAGTAGAATAAATGAAACAGAGAAGTCTATTTAAACAAGAATATAACTTACAGTGATTGCTGAGTCAATAGGTAGTGTCCTCACCGGGTCTAGATGCACACTGAGTTATTCAGATTTTAAAAGCGGTATTTGAGTGATTTTTAGCTGAGGGATTACTAAATCACGCTGTTTGTACTTCACGCAATCAGCAGAGTGTTCCTGCCTATTGTAATGCAGGGTTGAGACGCGTGACCCACTGAGACCTGTGTAACAGGTTGAGTTGAGCAGATCTGGGATTTAAAATCTCTCAAAAGCGCCATTTCAGCTACAATAACTACAGAACAATTATACAGAGTAGAATAAATGAAACAGAGAAGTTTATTTAAGGCGAGACACTACAGGTGAATAGGGTAATTTTTTTAACTTAAAGATATCAGCTAGAAATTTCTCCAGTTAATTACTTACAATAAGGCAATTGTTTTTTGTATTACAAGTTTTCAGAAATAGCATGTTTAAATATGCAAATTAGCCATAATCTCATTAAATATGCGCATATTTTAACACATTTCAGGAATCGAATTTTTTTTATTGGATAAAGCCAGGTTCAAAATTCTTGTTTCATTTTGTTGTCATATTAGAATTGAAGGCTTTTACAGAAGGGATTTTTTATATCTCTTTTTATCACTAAATAAATCAGAAAATACTGTCAACAGCCCTAAAATATCAATTTCCGCCATGTTTTTAGGTATAAAATGTTATATAATTCAGGCTATGAATGATAAATGAACAAACCCTTCTGTAAAAGCCTTCAGAATATGGATAGGAATATAACTGGAAGGTTTGGTGTGTCTACGTGCTACTGAAGTGGAAATTTTGTGCTCAGAGTAGGAGAAAAAACTCATTTTGAGAAAACGACCTTTAAAGATATGTATTGTCAAATTCCATATTTTTTTTATTGGAAGACACTATTTTCAGACACAATATCTAATCTAATACTTACAACAACAACAATATAGAACATATAAAACACAATACAACTGAAAACTGAGTAACACAGTATGTACCTGATGAACAAAACCACAGTAACACACACACACTACGACCACAGTAACACACGCACTGCAGAACTGCCACCCTAGTCCATGCCTGCTCCATAAGTAGGTCCCTCCTGCATCTCCTGCTGATGTCTTTTCACCTTTTTTGCTGTGCTTAGACTCTTGCGCCTATATTTCAAACTAGCAGATGTAATGGCCTCAGCTTTTGAAATTCTCAGCAAATCACTTTGTCTCATTGCGCTGACAGTAACAGCTGTGCTCTGGAGCCACAACTTCTCCATAACAGCCAGCATGGCAGAGGCACCTTCATTAAAGGTGGAGATGGCCATACTTGCAGCTGCCTCAACCCTGCTTTTCCCCACAAAGACCGTTTTTGGACACCGCGCCCATATCACAGAGTTGAGGCACTCATTGGCATTTTGAGTACCTCCATGCTGCATTCTCTGGAGCAGGCTGTCACTTGACATGCGGTGGTACACAGGGATAAGCTTCTCCCCCACCTCTCGCTTTAAAAAGTTTCCAGCATGTTCTTTGTGGCTACCAGGTGTTTCCCCATTATCCTCTGCTTTCCTATACCAACACCAGGAGGGATTGCACCTGGTGTGTAAGGGGCTGTCATCAGTAGACATGCCGTGGAGGAGACCTGCCCATATTTCTCCCTTCATTTTATCGATTGAACCCTGGTTGTTGAGAATTGTCCCCCTGTAATAATTTTGCAAAGTTTTGCATTTCTTTGCAGTCAGCTTCCCTACACCCTTCCCTCCTAACTTTTTCTGTGAACTCATTTTTCTGAGTGCTGTACCCATTCGCTTGTGGGCATGATTAATGCACTCTAATTTCACCACTTCATGCCCAGGGTATGGGTTCAGTGCAACCACCTCCCTAAATGCTGCGCTATCCCCATCTGACAACATCTCTGTGTACCGCACCTGGTGGCGATTCACAGACCTGGCCCACATCCTCTTGGCTGACTCCTGCTCCATTGCCTTGCTTGACCCTGCAAAGTTTCTTGCACAATCACTATGTGTCTGTCGCCAACTGTCATACTCCTCTTCTGTAATCTTTTGCTCTTGCTTGGCATTTCCCTTTAGAGCACAAGCATGGCAATAGGATGATAGGATTTCATAGTCTATCACCAATCCAGTAAGGATGTCAATGCACACACCGATCCCATAATGGGATGTGAAGCCTCGCTTTTGCCATGTGCCATCAAATGACACGCTGATGTTTATAACTGCCTCTGCATCCTCCCTCAGCAACTCTGCAACATCTGGGTCCACATCTGCATAAGCCTGCCTGACCTGCTCCCTTGTCCTGTGAAGTGACTCCAGGCCTCTCTCTATTTCTGCCACTAATAAGAGAAAAAAATAAGTCAACTGAATGTCCTGATAAGTTATACTCTGAATTCAATAGTTCAAGTTTTCTTGGTCTCAATCCTGTTTCTATACCTGTCACTCTCTTGTCATGTCTCTGATAGGTTTTGAGATGAAGTGCAGGAATCCCCAAAACTTTGCTTATTTTCTTCAGAGCTGCATAGCCCAAGCCTAACTCGTGCGCTAAGAGCACCATTCTCACATTCACATCAAAAGCAACATCCTTCCTGGTTTCGTCTTGTAGATGTGTACACACTTTTGCGGTACCCACCATCACACAGACTGCACTCTAAAATTAAGCTGCTACAGAAACCATGGTTTTGCGGATCGATGTTAACTTTGAGCCCTGTCCCTGCGCAATTTGGGCAAATCAACCCACTGAGCAGTTCATTCAGCCGCGCTACATGTATTATCAGCCACTGCTGTGTGGCGCTATCTAAACCCTCCTGCTCTTTGGGTGACAGCTTGCGCATTGACGCACTAAGTGAAGGTTTTTCAGGTTCGGGGTCATTTGTTTTGTCTTCTACCTTGCTACGTGCAAGTGACAATTGTTGTCCTCTTCTCTTTGAACGATTTTTTCGCGGATGTTTCGGCATTTTGAGATTTAAATTTTCAGCGCAAATATAAACCAGGAAGTGTCATGGCGCACCACGTGACGCATCTGAACGAATCACGTTGTCAGAAATTGACACCAGCCAATAAGATTCCGTTCTTTGGTCAGATGACCCCTTTGTACTTTCACGATTGGTTGCTGATACAAAGGAAATGACCATATTTGGATCCGATGAGATTGTGCAGGAGAACCTGAGCTTTCCAACGGTACCTCTCATGACATGGAGCAAACAGCGGTCACGGCACTTTATGTTACGTTAGATTGCTAACTTTTGGTGAATTTAGGAGAAATCTACCGACGGAAATAGACAAACTATAGTAAAATAAACACCTAAATATGTATTTTGTACGTTTTCCTTCCAAAAGCCTGAAAGAAAACATCTTATTGAATCAAAATAGCACAAAATCTCAAAATTGACATGGGCATGAAAAACGATGTTTTTGCCTGCCGTGTCTCGCCTTAAACAAGAATATAACTTACAGTGATTGCTGAGTCAATAGGTAGTGTCCTCACCTGGTCTAGATGCACACTTACGCATGGCGTAATTTCCACTGGGGACAGGGGGGACATGTCCCCCGCACTTTTCGATCATATTCTAAAGATGTTTGGATCATTGAAAAGTATACAGCTCCCTTTCATCTGAGTGTTGAGAGCTGTATCCATAGATTCATTTTGTGCTCAAAGTGCACCGGATTGATGCATTTCACTTCAACATTTAAAAAAAAAAATCCCGGACCCCCCTAGAGGAGGTGAGGTCCACCCCCAAATAAAGCAGGTTCAAATAATTAAATTGAATACATATTATTTTAGTAAACACTGAAAAGGGGTCCCACAGACCCAAACAGCACACAAAGGTTAAAGGTAAGCATATAATAATGTTCAAATGTGCTAAATATATACACAAAAAGAAAAAAGAGAAAAGTAGCCCCCGACTTGTTTTATTTTTTGAAAGTTGCTCTCATCCTAAGAAAGGTTGGAGACCCCTGACCTAGAGGCAGAGACTCAACTAATTTTAAACATGTAACACTTGTAATCATTGAACATCTCTGGTTGGGAATTGAACCGTACCTGCTTTGGTCTTTGGAAGTCTCCTGAACAGGCTGACCGTCCCAAGGTCACCGATATCTGGAGACTGTTTCTGGATGGACACCTGAAGACATAAACAGCACTTTTACAACTACAATTCTGAAACACATGACACGTAAAAAAAAACTAATCCAAAGGGCGGACGGCACAGGACATCCACCAAACCGCTCTGCATAACCAACTCCAATGTCCCCACTTCCCAGCTGCTTCAGGGGAATCCATTCGTTTCCCTGTTTTTTTTCCTCATGCATTTGATACAATAATGCAGAGGTGAGTGAGAAATGTGTTATCAATAACTCCAGATGCTAATCACCGTGTGTTAAGTCAACACAGATGTTTCCTTGTTACCACTCATAGAAAAACATTCAGTTATGGTTTTGATTTGTACCTTGATATAAGCAGATCCCTCTAAATCACTGGGGATCTGCACATCTAGGGGGCAGTAGTCCTCCGGGGTCTTTTTGTCCAGATCAATATCTGTGTTCTTGATCACCTCAAACGTGCCATGGTGAGGAAAAAGGGAACCTGAATGGGTAAGTATTCGACACGTTAGATTGGGATTAGATCAGAAGTTAAAGTGTCCTTATATTACGTTGTAGAAAGCAGTCATGTTGGAACATGTTTTGATCCCAAAGGCTATTTTTAAGGCAATTGCTAAACACATGAGCTCTGTAAAGGAAGGTCCTGAACTAGCATTCATCTATTTGCATCTTACAATTGATTTATTACTACAACAAACAGTATGTCATTTCACTGTACACTATTTCATCTGACATCCTGTTCTTGTTTATCTGATTCTATATACCGGTACATGTGTATAGACTCCTGAATTCACTTGGTCACTTACAACATTCTCTGCATTATTTACATTACTGGATTTATTTGATCTGCATTTCTTGCACATTGGTCTTGCACTATTTCTTTCTACTCTGTTTGTTCGTGCAAACTGTTTCTTCTATTTCTTTTTTGATTTGTTTTTGGTCATATATATATATATATATATATATATATATATAACAGACCCAAAACATACACATATATATATATATATATATATATATATATATATATATATATATATATATATATATATATATATATATATATATATATATATATATATATATATATATATATATATATATATATATATATATAGGCCTACACATATAAAGTGGGGCAAAAAAGTATTTAGTCAGCCACCAATGGTGCAAGTTCTCCCACTTAAAAAGATGAGAGGCCTGTAATTTTCATCCTAGGTATACCTCAACTATGAGAGACAAAATGAGAAAAAGATTTTTTTTTAAAAATCCAGAAAATCACATTGTCTGATTTTTAAAGAATTTATTTGCAAATTATGGTGGAAAATAAGTATTTGGTCACCTACAAAGAAAAAAGATTTCTGGCTCTCACAGACCTGTAACTTCTTCTTTAAGAGCCTCCTCTGTCCTCCACTTGTTATCTGTATTAATGGCACCTGTCCACAACCTCAAACAGTCACACTCCAAACTCCACTATGGCCAAGACCAAAGAGCTGTCAAAGGACACCAGAAACAAAATTGTAGACCTGCACCAGGCTGGGAAGACTGAATCTGCAATAGGTAAGCAGCTTGGTGTGAAGAAATCAACTGTGGGAGCAATTATTAGAAAATGGAAGACATACAAGTTCACTGATAATCTCCCTCGATCTGGGGCTCCACGCAAGATCTCACCCCGTGGGGTCAAAATGATCACAAGAACGGTGAGCAAAAATCCCTGAACCACACGGGGGGACCTAGTCAATGACCTGCAGAGAGCTGGGACCAAAGTAACAAAGGCTACCATCAGTAAAACACTACGCCGCCAGGGACACAAATCCTACAGTGCCAGACGTGTCCCCCTGCTTAAGCCAGTACATGTCCAGGCCCGTCTGAAGTTTGCTAGAGAGGATTTAGATCAGTGGTCACCAACCAGTCGATCGCGAGTGTGGTGCGGGTAGATCGCGGACCGTTAACAAAAAAAGTAAAAAAATAAAGAAAAAATAAAATTAAAATAATAATGTTTGAAAAATATGTTTTTAGATGTAAACATATCATCCACCACCCCGTTAGCAGGTGCCACTTGATTGTTGTATATTTGAGACACCTCAATAATATAATACATTAACCGTGCTTTATCCGAACCTCATCACGACACAAGAGAAGACGGCAGGACTGCAATTTCCCGTGTTCAGTGAATGCAACAGAGGCAAGTCACCAGATGGAAATACACGTGTGCTTGTGTCATTCAAGCTCAGAGCTCTCTCTGTGTGTGTGTGTGTGTGTGTGTGTGTGTGTGTGTGTGTGTGTGTGTGTGTGTGTGTGTGTGTGTGTGTGTGTGTGTGTGTGTGTGTGTGTGTGTGTGTGTGTGTGTGTGTGTGTGTGTGTGTGTGTGTGTGTGTGTGTGTGTGTGTGTGTGTGTGTGTGTGTGTGTGTGTGTGTCAATAGCGCATTTAGTGTGATGGAGAGAGAGGGACCGGTGCTAGCGGGGACCGTGATGTTAGCATCTGGTTAGCTAGCTGATAAATAAATAAAAGAAAAACAGGTATGAAATACTATATGGCAGTAAAACAAGAATACAGTTTAAAAGGGGAGTGATTTGTAAAATATCCATAAAGAAAAAGAAAATCTGTTTACAGTTCTGTTTCATATGGGTGCTGAGAGATGAATCCATAGATCTCTTCATTTTGCTCTCAAAGTGCACCAGATTGATGCTTTCATCTTCAATATTTAAAAAAAAATCTTCCCGGGGGAGCATCCCCCCGGACCCCCCTAGAGGAGGTGAGGACCCCCCTAGAGGAGGTGAGGTCCGCCCCCCACTCGCACATAGCACTTTACCCCTGCCTATATGCTGTGGGCTGATTATGGAGCCTTCATTGTAACAGTAATTCAGATGCAATTAGCCTATATAAAAGGCCTCAAATTGGAAGCACTGTCTGGGCCGTCTTTTTCACTCAATTCTGCAATAGGTAGATCTCGGCTTTCACCTAGGCCGAGGTTGGTGATCTTGGGCTTAAAAAGGTTGGTGACCACTGATTTAGATGATACAGAAGAGGATTGGGAGAATGTCATATGGTCAGATGAAACCAAAATATAACTTTTTGGTAAAAACTCAACTAGACGTGTTTGGAGGAGAAAGAATGCTGAGTTGCATCCAAAGAACACCATACCTACTGTGAAACATGGGGGTGGAAACATCATGCTTTGGGGCTGTTTTTCTGCAAAGGGACCAGGACGACTGATCCGTGTAAAGGAAAGAATGAATGGGGCCATGTATCGTGAGATTTTGAGTGACAACCTCCTTCCATCAGCAAGGGCATTGAAGATGAAACGTGGCTGGGTCTTTCAGCATGACAATGATCCCAAACACACCGCCCGGGCAACGAAGGAGTGGCTTCGTAAGAAGCATTTCAAGGTCCTGGAGTGGCCTCGCCAGTCTCCAGATCTCAACCCCATAGAAAATCTTTGGAGGGAGTTGAAAGTCCGTGTTGCCCAGCGGCAGCCCCAAAACATCACTGCTCTAGAGGAGATCTGCATGGAGGAATGGGCCAAAATACCAGCAACAGTGTGTGAAAACCTTGTGAAGACTTACAGAAAACGTTTGACCTCTGTCATTGCCAACAAAGGGTATATAACAAAGTATTGAGATGAACTTTTGTTATTGACCAAATACTTATTTTCCACCATAATTTGCAAATAAAGTCTTTAAAAATCAGACAATGTGATGTTCTGGATTTCTTTTTCTCATTTTGTCTCTCATAGTTGAGGTATACCTAGGTTGAAAATTACAGGCCTCTCATCTTTTTAAGTGGGAAAACTTGCACAATTGGTGGCTGACTAAATACTTTTTTGCCCCACTGTATGAACTGCAGTGTGTGGCACTTCCGTATTGGCGCCCCGGCTCTTATATATTATTATCATTATTATATAAGATTATTATATATATATATATATATATATATATATATATATATATATATATATATATATATATATATATATATATATATATATATATATATATATACACATATATATATTAGGGCTGTCAAACGATTACAATTTTAATCAGATTAATCACATCTTAAAAATGAATTAATCATGATTAATCACCATTCGAACTATGTCCAAAATATGCCATTTCTTTATGTATATTGTTGTGGGAATGGAAAGATAAATGAAAGAAGGCGGATATATCCACTTAACATACAGTATGTATGTTTATTATAACATTGTTCTGTGTGTCAAAATGAAAGACAGCCCACACACCTATCAATCATCAAACTGTGGGGTCTTATTTCATTACGTGTTGATTTCTATCAACACGTAATGTTGTATCGATGTATATAGAGATGTACAACAGCAAAAATATTCTCCGTCAGGACTTCCTGCAACAACACCACGCCGTTATCTTGATTCTGATTGGTCAGAAGACATTATCAAAGATGTTCTATTGAGAAGATGATCACTACGTGACAAAAGTTTTCAAAACCGTTTCTAGTCTTCGGTATTTCCAGACAAGTGGCTACTGAAATCTATCTTACTAACTGATGTCTGTGCAATTTACTCGGCACGCGTTGGCGGACTTTATTTTGCTTACTTAAACATCATTTTTCATGGTGGGGCTAAGGTTGGGCTAAGCCATTCCTTGGTATGGCTGTAGCCTACCCCAGCGCTGCCACTGGTGGGATGTATGGGGCGGGCCATTCTGCACATGTGTTAAATATTTTAACGCAATTAATTCAAAAATTAATTACCGCCGTTAACGCAATAATTTTGACAGCATTAATATATATATATATATATATATATATATATATATATATATATATATATATATATATTGCATTGTTGGAGGAGCCAGGGACTTCAGATAAGAGATCTACACTGTAGCTACTGTGCATCTGACAATAAAGCCTTTGAGTCTTTGAAGGAGCCCTTAGAGGTCTCTCTTGGAGGCGTTCTCACCTGCGCTACGGTAGCTCAGGTCTCCAAGGATCTTGTCTCCCACTTTGCGTAGTTTCCACTGGGAGCGGAGGCGCAGCAGCTCAGAGTTGAAGTCCCTCTGCCTTCTGTTCTCCTGGTTCTCTGCTACTGACTTGCTGAGCTTCTCTGCTCCCTTCAGGAGTAGCTGCGCGGCCGTGCCCAATAACTTCTTTTTACTGATCAGCTGGAACACCTGGGGGGTCTGCACAAAGCAAGGAAAGCTGTTGTGCATTGGAAGTCATTATGGAGAAAATAAACCTGTTTTCTCTTCACTATAATGCTTTTATCAATCTACATTGTTTTGGTGTGAAACTAGATGGAACAAAAAAACAAACATATGAACAGTCAACAGTCAACGAGTGAACACGCACTTCATGTCCATGAGTAGATGCACGCTTCATTCTGCATAGTGATACAATTGGTGGATACATACATATGAGAAGCAAACGAGCAATGTCTATGATCAGAAATCGTGACTTGATTACTTCAGATAGTCAAAAGAACCCATTGTGAGCGGAATTATGTAGGACCGTTTTTTCCAACAAAACTACGTCCACCATACACTGTGCAAGTGAGTCCATTTCCAATTGAATGGAAAGAAAGCAATATCTAGATTGATAAAAAGCACTTCATGTGAATATATATACTTTTGAATTTGGGGTGAACTGCCCCTTTAAATGATATTCTCCTGTTGACCTTGTTAGCTGCTGGGTCCTGAGACACTGGGTCTAAAGCCATGTACTTCTTCTCTTTCACCACGCTGAGCACGTCGTGCAGCACACACATCTCCGTCAGGGCGCTGCGCAGGTTGTTACGCACCGAGTCCCAGGGCCAGAGAGACGGCTGGAACTTCACTGTGCCTGTGGGAGGAAAACACAAATCCACTTTTCATCTAAGAAAAACACCATGGTTGCGTTCCAATAGTCCATTTAGCTTAGGAACCTTCCTAACCAAGTGAAATGACCCGGAAGTACGTCAGTGGCAGCCATGTTAAGTGCTGTTCCAATTTAAGTGCTGCTGTTCCCGTCATTGGGACGGGTGGCGCAGTGGTCTGTGCGTTTGATCATCAGTTCAAGGGGGTGTTGGGGAACTCCAGTTCGAAACCCGCTCCCGCCCCACTGCGTCAGGCCGTTGTGTCCTTGGGCAAGACACTTCACCCGAATTTGCTCCTGTGGGTATTGTCCACAGTACATGTATAATATCAATGTGTACTTGTAAAAGCGCCTCAATGACTTTGAGGTTTGAGGATGGGCGGTGTGGCGCAGTGCATTGATCAAGGGGGTGAAACCTGCCGCCGCTGCGTCTGTAAAGCCGTTGTGTCCTTGGGCAAGACACTTCACCTGAACTTGCTCCTGTGGGTATTGTCCACAGTAGATGACCATTACATGTATGTATGATCTGTATATGTAATGTGTATTTGTAAAGCGGTTTGAGTCATTGATAAAGCGCTATAATAAATATAAGGATTATTATTATTATTCTCTAAATGAAAGGAAAGGAGGTTTCAAACTTCCTTTATAACCTCCTTTAGCTTAGGAACCACTGGACCTCCCTCACCGAAAGGAGAGGAGAAAATGCTGCCCCACAATGCATTGCAGCCGCAGCATTTGCTGTCACTCAACAGTCGGCCGTTCACGGAAACAACCGATTATGACCGAGAAATGATATCATGAAAGTCACGGTGCTTATTAAGCTTTTTTAAAACGTATGTGGTATGTTGCCAAAGTGCTTTGTTCTGAACGTTCATCAGTATTATAATCAAAAAGAGAAATATGAACGTTAGTTTTTACTGAAATGATCAAATAAAGTCAACATTTCACACTCTTTACTGAGCTGTGTGGGGTTTGTTCAACTTTTAAAAGATGTTTGAATGGTGATAGATGTTAAGGACTAACATTTATAATAAATACATTTGTATTGATTTTAAGATATTTTCATAGTTCATACAATCATAGGTATTGGGATCATTTGTATTAATGTGGACTGGAGGGAGAGGGTGACGAGCACACGTTTCACTTTCAATTCCAACTTTGGTCATGAAGAATATGTTTCTCTGTTGTCCACGTTCATGAAGCATAACACAACAGCATCAGAGCACGGTGCAGAGTCTCTAGATGAGTTTACAGTAGTCCCTCGTTCTTATTAAACATCCATCTAGTCCGTTGTATAGAAAACTGTAGTTTCCCCACAGTAGCAGACGCACAAAATGACGCCCGCTTGCGCATCATAAACACTTCGGATAGTGAAAGTGCATTCGGATTCTCTAAAGCACCACAGTCTCTTCTCCTAAGTCCTTTTGAATTCTCCTATCCACTATCTCTGAATCCCGTGACGTTTCACTCAGAGGTCAAGGAATAGGAGATAGGGTTAGAATTTAGGAGCTGATTTTTGGATTATCGGAACGCAACTCATGTGACTGAAGTATTGCTAACTGATAACAGGACAGTGCTGCAGAGAGTGGTGTCAGTCATTTATTTAAGTATTTTCATTATAAATTGTAAAATGTTCCAACTGGATTTTGACGTGAAAATCCTTCACCTTCTGTTTTTTAACATACCACCTTAAAGATCAGTGACAATGCAGCGGAAAATGTGAGGAAACCTTATTATGGAAATCTCATATTTTCCTCTAAAATGTATAGAATTCCCTGATACGGCCTGGTGTACCCTTTATTCAAACCAAAGGGGTTGATTTTGATCTGAAGTACATTTCAACAGAGTGTAACAGTGATGATCAATCTTGGCTGTGACACAGCAGCTCTGCTTTCTCTGAGTATACGTTACCTTCCTCTTCCTCGGTCTCCTGCTTGTTCCACTCGCTGTCCCCGGGTTCACCTTCGACCTCATCCTCCTCTGAGTCAGATCCCTGGCTGAAGTCTATTCTTTGTGCCAACTTCGCCAGGTTCTGGGACATGGAGAGAGGAGGGACGTATGTTTCTGTTCCATCGAGGGCCACTTCCTGCACCTGCTTCTCACAGGTAGACTCGATGCTGACCCTCACTGCTGGACCCCCTGACATGATGACTGGCTGATAAGAGGGAGACAAGCAGAGACACTCAATCATCAACTGTCAAAGATACTGTAGAGAACAGGACATGTAGAACATTCAGCGGAGTGGATCCCTGCATTTGACATCTTCTAAAGCCAGTCTGAAAAAGAGTAGACACTTCATAAATGTTTACTAGTATGGCTTTTAATACTTGATGGTTTATTTGTCCGAGTGGTGAAATGTAACTAAGTACATTTACTCAAGTACTCTTAATTACACATTTTAAGTACGTGTGCTTAACTTGAATATTCTACTTTTTACTGCACTACTTTTGTCTGTAAGGATTGTAAGGTTCGATTGCAGTAGGACATTATGCTGCATGTTCACAGTTCTGTTTACTTACCATGGTTATTTCTAAATAACCAGATAGCTGTATAAATAACTTACCGATTATTACTCTCCAACAGCATTTGATTGTGTATTGCTGCTTCTAGCTAGCAAACCTTGCTAGCGTTAGCCACTTGCTAATCTCAATGGACAAATGGAAGAACCAGAGTTCAAAAGAAGTGAAAGAACGACAACATTATTCGTGTAATTCTTACCTCTAGTATGCACTGAAGTACATAAAGGTGTTTCAATAGAGTGGAATAGTGTTTCCAGCAGCGAAGTGAAAGGTTTACTCTTCGCTCTCCACACAGAACCGATGGCACTCTGTTGCCCCCTGACGTTACTCATTGGTTATTTCAACTTCTTTTGTTTTTATGGAGGGATACAAACCGAAGTTTAAAGCTGCATGCCGCCACCTACTGTACCGGAGTGTGTAACTTCAAGACCATTTATTTATTTATTAAAATAAAATAAGATGAACATGTATTAATCCAGGAGTTCTTTACCTTTATTAATCCAGGAGTTATTTACCTTTATTAATCCAGGGGTTCCAGAATTCAGGAGTTTAATTAGTGAGTTCAAAAAGCAGGACGAACTAGAAAATGCATTTCCTGGAGAAAAAGCGTGCGAATGCAGTAAACTGTGAACTTTTGTTGCTGAATTTAGCTGAAAATGCAGAAAAAGCTGAATATTTTATTAGCTGAATGGTAGCTTACGTAGCTAAAAGCTATAAGTAAGTGTCTTGCTGAATTTAGCGGAGAAATGCAGAAAAGTGAAATGATTTGAATCAAAATTGTTACAGCTCAAATGCATTGCAATGACTTTGTTGGAAACTTGAAAGTGAAATGTTAAACTGAAAGAGTAGGAAAAATAGTGAAGAAGCTTAATATTTAAAAGAAAAGTTAAAAAAAAGGTATAAACAACATGTATAACCTCAATGTCCTGAAATAGCTGAATAATTTAATAGTTGGTAATGGTTTATTTAGCTGAAAGTAGGCTGAAGGAGTTAAATATCAGATGTAAGTAGTAGTGAATTAATGTGTATTAAGAAGAGAAAAGAAAGTAAAAACGCTTCGAAAAGCAGCAGAATATTTAAACTGCAAACTTTTGAACTAAAACCATACGTCACCAATAATGTATAAAATATGTGGAACGTGTGTCCCTGTCTCACTGTGTGTCCCTGTCTCTCTCACTGTCTGTCTGTCTGTCTGTCTGTCTGTCTGTCTGTCTGTCTGTCTGTCTGTCTGTCTGTCTCTGTGTGTGTGTGAACATATGTAGTAGGCTATATATATCCATTGTTTGTGTGTGTGTGTGTGTGTGTGTGTGTGTGTATATGTACCAGTCTGTCTGTGGGTGTGTCTGCTCTGATTAGATGATGTCACTCAGCTGTTCAGGGCCACAGTGGAGTTATGACATCATCACACAGGTGTTTGTGTTTGAGCTAACGACGTTATCATAACACCTGCGCTTGAGCCCAGAGATCAAAGGTTTCCATGGTGATGTGCAGTAATCAGTGAGAGGAGAGCTTTTCCAATGATCTGAATGAGAGATAAAGCTCTTACATGTGAACGTTTTGTTGAAGAACCGTAACAGATATCGGTAAAACTTCAATGCGTGTAGCGTCTCAGGACCGTGGGGAGTGTCTGTGTGCTTTTGTTGTGCTTTTGTTGTGCTTTTGGGTCAATAATGTGGCATTTTTGGCAGATTAACTAAAGGTGTGCAGCTGGTGCTGTGATGAAAGATGACATTGCATTTACAATTGGCCTGGTCACTTCATGCCCTCAAGAGGCATTTTGTTTAATTTTTTAAAGGTCTTGTGATCATTTTAAAGTTGGAATGAAGTCTCTAGCTGAAAGTATGTGGAAGGAGAAGCATTTGGCGCAAGGTAAAATGGAATTTGAAGGCTCCTCCCATTGACTTCCATGTTAAAAAAATAGTTTTTAAAAAGCTGAATATTTCAAAAAGTATGAAATATTTTGAAAAAGTTGAAAGTTTCTCATCGATTGCTGAAAAGGCTGAATAGTTTAATATTTGAATGGTTTCTGTAGCTGAAAGTATGCTGAAGTTATTCAACGGCAAAGTAAGCTATTTAAAAAAAATAAGAATACAGATTCGAAGAACTGTAAACAGCATTCCACTAATAAAGATTTGAAGAACTATAGCGGAATGCTGTATCTACACAGCATTCCGCACGAATTAAAGAAGGAAAAACGGGTGCTTTATTCCTGAGATTGTTATCCTGTATTGTTTAAATATTTAATCAAAGCACATGTCCAACTTTCTCTCTCCATTTTTCAGAATCTGGTTTTTACGGTTATTAGAATTTAGCAGTTTAGGTGCTTTATGATCCATATCGTTACAGATGCAAACATTGAGGGTAGGAAGTAGGAACGATATTTGGTGTTTAGAACTATGGTCAGGAACAGGTCAGGAACCATGACGTATTTTGATCAGCACGGAACGGGTAACGCGGGCAGTTTAAACTACCGGATGTGACGTTGTTTAGGACAATAACTCCCTTTTTAAGGTTGGCATGGCTTTCTGGTAATAAACAAAACGTACGACATGGATTTGGTCTCCTGTCGGAGCTTCTTTGGTATTTTCATAAACAATTCAAATGTTTCAACCAGTCCTTAAACGCCTGTCTAATAAATCATGCTGTTGGTTGATGCCTTCAACAACATGCTAACTAGCCAATAACAACTCCCAGGGCTAACGGAGTTGCTAACTGTTTTTAGCTCTCTGGGAAATGTCTCTTAGTACATTTTGAAGAAGATGAAGAGGAAAGTGGCTAAACTGAGACTGAGCCCTAACGAAGAGGCTCGGATAATACGAGAGGAGCATGAGAGGAGGAGGAAGCGGCGGATTCAGCAGGTAAGGCGGTGATGTGGAAGGATTCTCAGACACCGATCAATGCACAAAGACATCTGAAAACACGGAGAGCATAGGTGGATAAAGATTAACTTAAGCTTTTAACTGCTTTGCACAGAAATAATTATTAATTTAAGAAAGTGTATATGCATTGTTGGTGAGTAACTAATTGAATTACATGTAATTTAACTAGTAAAGTTTGACCATATTTTCATTCATATTTGCATCGTAAATCAGGAGGTTATTAACTTTTTAATTTTTTACCTATATCATGCAGTTAGCTACTAAAACTTCAGGCAAAAAAGTAACGAATGGTTGTATTTAGATTACATTTTGAATTAACAAAAGACTGCACTGACGAGTAGTCTGGAAATTCTATTCCATAAAGGAAGTCTGACCTGGTATATTAAGGGTTCAGCTCAGGATCAGTGTTACAGTCACGACTGTACTTGTTACTTTTTGGCATAGTTTGCAGTTTTTATTTTCAGTCCAATGGCAATCCACGGTAATCAACTCCAAGTGTGTGTGTGTGAAAATTAACCCAATAATGGACTTTGATCCATGGCTTCATAGCAAATTCACTTTTTTAGTATTGTACTCTCCTAAATGTCACTTACTAACATTAAAAAATCTGAGGGACAGGTGATAAATGAAATGGTTCTTTAACCTCAGAGTTGGTATGTATTTATATTTTGCATTGACCTCCAGGTGCGGGAGCAGCAGCGGTATATCTCGCTAAAGATCTGCAGAGAGGTGGAGCGCAGGCGGCAGCGTGAGCTGGAGCAGCTGGAGAAGGACCTGAGGCAGGACTGGGAGCGGAAGCAGAGGGACAAACTTCACACCCTGCAGACATTATACCAGGAGAGCCTCCAGCTGCTCGGCCAGGGACACAGGAGTGCAAAAGAAAATGTAAGATTACAAGAAGCTTTACCCTGTCTTCATTAGCTAGAGTTTCTGTTCCATGAATTGAACACAATACACCCTTTGAAGCTGTCCCTGACCTCTGTTTAGTTTGTTGACTCTGAACCTGAGATTAAATCCAAGACGAGGAACAGCTGAAACCAAAATGTGAACAAGACCATCACATAAAGATTAATACATTTTCCAAATCATTTAATATTTCTGTGGTCATTTTAATTTATTTGAAGGAACCTAACTTGGAAGCCATAGCTCAGAGGGAGGAGGAAAATAAGCTCAAAGCAGAGGAGCGTTACCGGGAAGCCATGAAGGAGCTCAAAACACAGAGGCTTAAAGACCACGAGGGGCAAAGCCGGTGAGCAGCAGAAACAATTGCTTGAAAAACATTATCATGCATTTGATCAAAATGAACTGAACAACAAGTCTATGCATATGTTTGTCTGTAGATCCACCATGGCCAGGAAGAAGGCACTACAGACAGAAAAGGAAAGATCAGCAAAAGTGGCCAGTCTCCCTAAGCCCCCCCCACACCCAATTCAGGTGATTTCTCTCCACCACTTATATGCGTTACACTGTTTTCCTGTTGGCCTGATAAGCCACCTGGATTTGCAAGCTGGCCTTTATCCTTTACAGAATTGATCAGCCTTGCAACTTTTAACAAAATAAAAGTCATACCTTTCAAGTTTCAAAGGTTTTTAGTGTAGTCATGGTAACATTGTCTTTTTGTTCAAGCAGAGCATTGATTTCAAGAAGCCACATGTAGTGAAGAAATCTGATGTGAGTGCTTTTGCAGCCACACATTATCATATGCCTGACAGCACAGTGGACAGAGAGGCAGACACAGAGCAGGTAAGATCTCTGATTATTGTATTTACATAACCCCCGCTTTGGTTCTCCCCTCCTGTTGGGATGTCTAACCTGTACTTGTGTCATCAGCCCAGTGCCCATGAGGGAGCTGAGCTGGAGATGAGGAGGCTGCAGGATTTAAAGAAGGAGGAAATGAGGAGGCGAGAGGAGCAGTTGGAGAAGGCTCGTCTCAGAGGGAAGCAGGCGCTGAGGAGGGAACATCTGGAGCAGGTTAACTCACATCTTACTTTGTTAGAAGACACACACCAACATTGTTCACATGTATCTGACAGATGATATGCTCCAAAGCTACTTACCATCACTGTGGTGAAAACACTGTTGACTGATAGCAGGACAACAGCATTAGCCATAGTAGACAGATTGTCCTCTTATGTAAAGACTATATATATCACTTTTTTTACCTGCTTTGCCACTTTTGCTTGTAACACGGTACATGTCCCCACTGCAGGAGGCATAAGGCATTCTGATTCTGAATAATTTACAAATTTGTGTCATAGAAACACAAATTATTATGGCCTTTTTTTTTTATGTCGAATCTGTTTTTGGTGACAACCCTTAGGATCGAGAGCGATTGCTTGTTGAACTGGAGCACATGCAGCAGACAGACCTGCTCAGGAGGAGGCAGCAGGTTTTCCAGATGCCTTCTCAGATCTTCCAGCCTCTCTATAAGAGACAGGAGACAGCAGAGGACTACCAGAGGGAGATGGAGTTTGCCTTTGAGGACATGTACACAGGAGAGAGGAGTAAGTCAAACTCACCAAAAGCTTAATTGATAGTCTTTCCACTGCTCAAATAATCCCACACTCTCGTATGAGAGCTTGAAAAGTTAGACAAAGAAGGTAACATATAAAAAAGAGGAAACCATGTAACATTTATACTGGTTAACAACACTGCTTTCCGTTACATGAAACACACCTAAAAAGGAGCAAATAAAAGGTCAATTTGCATATTTCTAAAGGTTGTGGACCATTTGTGGCTCTGCTTGAATCCATGCACACAATTTCTAAGTAGCCAGAACATGTGGCTTAACTATTAACATTTTATTGGTGCTCCCTTAAAGATTAACTGTATCTGATGGCAGGGCTTAAAGGAGACCTGGTGGTGCAGCTGGTTCCGGAGCCTCTGCCGGCTCTGTCCACAGGGAGCCAGGACCAGGAGCTGGACGTCACGCAGGATGAAATCCCCCCACAAGGAGCAGGAACCACACAATATGACCCCGAGCAGGAAACATCCGTTCAAGGTAAAGAGAGGCAGCAGATACAACCTAAACTCACAGGTTTTAAGGGTTTCAGCAAGGTTTGTAAAAAAGGTTTTGGGATATACACAAAATCAATACACACATCACGTGATGTCCTTGATACTCATCTTTACCAAGCCGAAACTTCACTCATGTTTTTTGGTTGCAGTGGAGCCCTCCAAGCCTGCTCCTAGACGGGCGTTAAGGAAGCTCTTGGATCGTATCAGGAACCAGAGGAACCATTGGACTGAGCAGAACTCTCATCTTCCTGCAGCCGAACCACCGACCCCCATCACAGATCAGATCCCAGAGCGGGACACCACCATGGACACAGGCTCTCTTAGCAGCGAGGAGACACACAGCCTGGAGCCTGCCCCCTCCCCACCAGGTAGCTCACACTCTTCACACTATAATACAATCATTGTGATAGAAGTTTGATATTTGAGAATATTGAGATTTGTTTTTTTACTCTTTTTTTCACCCTGTTTTTATATTATTCTTCTGTTTTTACACCAAACATCATATTATGCTTGTAGTCAGACTACCTAATCCAAATATACTTTGCACTCAAACTTTGCAACAAGAAAATACTTGTGATTTTAGCCCAGACTCCCCAAATTATCAAAAGCTATGACATACCTTTGTGCATCAGGAACTAAAACACTATCCGACCTTACAAAGTGAAGCAATTTTAATACCGTTTATTTATTCTTCAACATTTCAATTATCTATGTACAACTCTAATCTTGTTCATTTTGTTTTTCTTCTCAGTAAATTACCCCCCTTCTCTTCAACTGCCATATAAGCATAAACTTAGTAACATAATAATAGTTCATTTCATGTTCTCCTCTATTTTATTCAACCAGCGTTGAAGACAACGGAGCCGCCAGCTGCAGCAGACACTCAACTTCCAGATGTACTTGCCAACAGAATGAAACAGTTTGAAGAAGAACGAAAAAAAAGGGTATGTGTCTATTGCCATTTATGTGATACTGAGCGGGAACTATTTTCCTACACTGTATACATACATAGGAGCAGATCAGCTGACAGCTTTAAATGCTTGTGCTCCAAATCCCATTGTGAAACGTATTATTGCAAACACTGGAAGGTCAGATTCTCAATGGAAACAAGCAGTTTGCTTTTAAGCTTACTAAAATGGTGAATCTCTGTGGTTTATTGTCTGTCGGTTTGTTTCATCACTTGAAATGACAACAAAGACATTCATTATAAGAAGCAGTAGGTTGATAAGTGAGAGGTTTCTTTGTGTCACACTCTTTGTCAAAGGTCCTTCTGTATTCACTGTTCCACAGTTTTTTTAAAGTCAGCTTCATTTGTTATCCCAGAGGCTTGATGCATTTTCCTGATAGGTCAGAATGCCTTTATCCAGGTTTTCCTCGTTACTCAATCAGCCCAGCTCCTAAAGCAGCAATGTGGCAGTCACCTCTCCTCGTGCATGACTTTTTGTTCTGCTTTGAACATGTTGTCTTTTTCAATAACTTCAGACCATGGCTTGGTTACCTGTTTTTAAGCTAGTACACTGAAGAAAAACAACAAAGTAATCAGCAGTGCATGACATTAAGGATTTTGGGAGATGGCCCTGTGGGCCATCTAAGCTAATTTACAGATGGCCCTGAGCCCAATAGAGATCGCCCTGAAAAATGCGCACGGACGAAATGACGCACGAAGGGTTTGGGGGGCCTACCCCTAGAACATTTAGATTTTTCCAGGTCTTACTGTAGATGTCTGGTGCATTCTCTAGACTGAATTATAAGATGAACCACCACAATATTATATTGTACAATTTCAATTTTATTCTTCATTTCACTTGTTTGTTTGTTCTTGTTTGCTCGCTTGCATGCCCTGCATAGCTATAAGAAATACTTAAGTTGTTGGTCAAGACGCTTTCCATCTGATGAAGGCAAATGCCTTCCCAGATGTGAAAAAGTAGAAAACATTACATTCAGTTGTAACTGCCAAAACAAACATTATTTACACTATTATGGCTCCTGTTAAAAATGTTTGTAATGTTATCTACTGTAAGTTGGTCGAATGAATGCTTCCTCATCCGGAAGCTGACCGAGCAGACCCGAGCAGCAGTCGAGAGGAGCCGAGCGCATCCGCGAAGCACACAAAATGGTGACGTCGGAGTTCCCGTTAGCCGGCAAATCTAAATCTCTTCGGTCAAAATAATTTCCCTTGAGCGCAATACCGCTTCAGTTGCGCCACTTATGTGACAGACAAGAAGAGTATATGACAGACAAGAATAGTCTATTCTAATGTCTAACACTTAATGTGGAGAAAGAGATGTCCTGTATGGGTTGATTGTGCGTTGATCTGTTGGTAATGCCTCGGGGTTCTGGTGGGCATGTAAACAAATACATAATGCTGCGCTATACTTTGTGGCCTCACCCGGTTGCATAGCGACACTTATTGTTGCGGTGTCTTTTAATAAGCAGGTATTCATATCATTAGCTAGAACTAGCTGGATCTGATCGATATGGACATAAACGCGAGTGAAGTCTAATCTGACGGGAGAGAGAGATCAGCTGCTGCTGACGAGTCGACACGCAGCTCTGCATGATCACATGCAGCGGTGAGCGGAACAAAACACACACTTCAGGTTAGAATATCACTAGTAGCTATTTTAATGACCTCTCAAACTACCGTAACTAGTTATAGGTATATTTAGTTTTACTGTCGGGTCACTCATTACTGATCCGCGAGCTACATGATACTGGCATAATAGATTGCCCGATCGGGCAACCAGCAGGTGAGGCTTCATTGCCCGAGCTAAATACTAGATGGCCCCGGGCCATCGGGCAGTCCTTAATGTCGAGCCCTGAATCAAAATAAAGTTGCACATAAATAGGACACACACAGGAGCCTCAATCTGGGCTGCCTGGGAATTCCTGTGGAGAAGGATGATCTTCTTAATTCTACATTTCATACAAGGAAGTACCTGCTCGACCTCGTGCAGGACGTACAGATTTTATTTTGGGGGCTCTCATCTTTCAGTCAAACTGCCTGTCAAGTACCATATCTGTTTATTTAACCTCACTTAATATTAGTTATTCAGTCAGTAATTAGGGGCTCGGTTGAACATGTTGGTTTGTGATCTACCCTACATGTAACATGATTGCTGTTTTTAAACTTGTTTTTCTGTTCAGGATGAGGAGCTCGAGAGAGAGAAGCAGCAGCAGCAGGTGGTTTTGCTCCAGGAGCTTGAAGAGCAGAAAGCCAAATTGGAGCAGATGCTGCATGAGGCTCAGCAGGAGAGAGAAGAGCTGAAGGCTGCTGTGACCCAGGAGGCTCCTATCAACCAACCAGAAGTACCCATCCATGAGCAGGAAGCCCCCTCTGTCCCTCCTGAGGTAGGCCTTTGAGCATTAAAGCTATCCCTAGTTAACCTGTTCTCATTATTTCTCTGAACTACTAATATTCCTGTCAGATCTGTTTTATCCTTTAAGATATCTTATGTGAAGTGCATCAGAAAAATAACTTCAGTTATTTATGTATATATCTGCTTCTTCACTCTTTGACAGCTGGTGCGTCCTGCAGGCGAAGATGAGCACGCCAGAAGGATCAGAGAGTACCAACAGCGACTGCTGCAGCAAAACAGGTGTGTTTTTAAATCCTGAATATAAACTACATTTATTCATTTAGCCAGTCACTTTCACCACTTTTCCTTGCGATTAGGTTTAAAAGTAAATCTCATCAGCTGACAAAGAAATAAACCTTTGAGTGCTACTTTTACCTATATTTATAAAGTTTTAGAGGATTTTATTTAGTTTGGAGGGTTTTGTATGCTCTAATTTTAAAGCTCCTTGATGCACCGAGATTGGGCTCTATAAATAAAGCTGACGGTCTTTATTTCAGCCTTCACCAGAGGTCAGTGGAAGTGGCCCGTCAGCGCCTAGAGGAATACCAGCGAGCTCTACGGATTCGCTACAACATGACCCCCACATCTTTACGTCCCGCTGCAGTGCCTCCAGGCCTCTTTCCCCCCCCTCTGCATGGTGTTCAGTCTGTGCATCCTCCAGCTCCTCTTCAGCTCCCTACACCTCCGGCCTCGCAGGCATACATCCACGCCAAAGCACAAACCCCTGTGGAAGTTCCCACAAGAGAGTCGGACATGTTAGCTTCACATTCACAACCTCCTAGCTCAAATATAAGCTCTGCCTCCAAGTTGGTGCCAGATGAAGTTGAATATATTTCGAGCAATCCCAGGAACCAGAAGTTCACTGCCTGGCTGACAGACAACATCATGGAGAGAGTCACAGGGCATCTCACAGAGAGAATGAGAGCAACACGTCACACAGCCAGCATCACACTGCAGCCAACCTCTGATCCAATCCAAGGCAGTAGCTCCATCATCACCTCTGGTGCACCTCTGGCTCTCGTTCCAGAAACTGTTACGCCTGTGACCCTGCCACATTGTTCGCTACAGACCGGGTCCCTGAGCTCCACAGAGGACGGCAGGATGGAGAGGCAGAGACAAGAGCTGCAGGAGGTCCAGAGACGAGAGCTGCAGGAGGTCCAGAGACGAGAGCTGCAGGAGTTCCAGAGAGCAGAGCTGCAGGAGGTCCAGAGAGCAGAGCTGCAGGAGTTCCAGAGAGCAGAGCTGCAGGAGGTCCAGAGAGCAGAGCTGCAGGAGGTCCAGAGACGAGAGCTGCAGGAGGTCCAGAGACGAGAGCTGCAGGAGGTCCAGAGACGAGAGCTGCAGGAGGTCCAGAGACGAGAGCTGCAGGAGTTCCAGAGAGCAGAGCTGCAGGAGTTCCAGAGAGCAGAGCTGCAGGAGTTCCAGAGAGCAGAGCTGCAGGAGGTCCAGAGAGCAGAGCTGCAGGAGGTCCAGAGACGAGAGCTGCAGGAGGTCCAGAGAGCAGAGCTGCAGGAGGTCCAGAGACGGCTGCTGGAGCAGAGGGAGGGGGTGGCCCTTCAGCAGAGGCAGCAGGAGGAGGAGAGGCGACAACAGGAAGTGGAGATGGAGCAAATGAGGCGGCAAAAGGAGACGTTGCAGGCTCTCATTCAAACTGAAGAACAAGTAAGTGACGGAACGATCACTGCTGTTATGTTTTTGCAAAAGTACAGCAGACAAATCATTTAGTTTATACACAAATACAAATTACAACAGTGCTTGTTTCTGAGTGATGAGGTGAAATTAGCTGAAGTGCATTTGATTCAAGCTCAATGTGTGTGTGCTTGTTTTGGGAGAACAACTGTCCTGATGATTTCTCTCGCCCACAGCCACTCCCAGAGGCTGCCAGAGGATTTTTGGATTCAGGGAGCATCAGGCAGACCCGTCTCCAGTTACTTGCCTCCCTGCTGAGAGCTATAGAGGAGACTAACGGAGGAACTTTATCCCACCTTGAAGACCCTCTCATGGCTCAGAGTGATGCCCCTGCTGCCCCAGCATCTGCCCCCCCCTCAGGACTCCTCCCTCCTCCTCGAGCAGCAAAGCCCCCTGTGACCCGTGTCAGGCTGAGCATCATGGAGATGATGACTGAACAACATGAGCTTAGTGCTATTCAAGAAGTGGAGACGTCAGTCAACACCAGCCAATCAAAAGGTCAGCTCAACAGCAGGAAGTGACACCTGGTTCCTCACGTGCCAACAGCGTTTAACCAGCTATGGAGAGTGATACCGATTGATTGGATTGTTGATGTTTCCCCAGGTCCTGAGAGTAGTGTACCAGCTCCTTCACACTCTCTGCGCTGGGATCTGCAGGAGGACTATGAAGCGTCGGTGGTCTCTGACAGCAGTGGGCAGCAGACTGCCAGCAGCCCTGAAACAAAATCATCAACATCCAGCCATGTCCTCTGGAGAGAGAGGCTGCTGGTGGGAGCATCTCCAGAATCCTCAGAGTCTGGTATGTAGACGGTAAATAAATAGTGATGATACATACAGATGTAGCGATTCATTTCAGACAGTTTGAAACGCGAGGGCCGTGATTGGTACGTGATCTGCCCTCGCTCAAGGGAAAACCTCCAGCTTGACTTGAGACCGCCCCCGTGATAGATAAATGTAATTATAATGAAGCCAGCTGCAATGGATCATTGATCCACCAGGGGGTGCAGTGGGGTTCCACACTGGAGCTCATGTGAAATAAAGTCAGATACAGTACGCTGGATGTACAGCGGAACTTTGTTAAGATCCATATGTCACGGATATCATACTCTGTGCTAAATAAGAGACATGTAATCATTTACAAAACATCACCATGTTGTTATTTAACAAAATAATTTTGTTATTCGAAAAAAACGAACGGGAGGAAATGCAGCCCGGCTCTCGATTTTTAATCCTGATTTAATCATCATCTTCACCACGATCATTTATGTTTATGTTCGCCGAATTGACATGAAATCACTGACACATATGAATATACTGTATTCAACTTCATTAAAACTTTATTAACGTGCCTAAACTCAGTAATTCACCAAAAATATGTATATTTTAATGGAGTTCCGTCGGTCGATCAGGATCCCAAAGTGTAGAGGGATCCTCATCTGGATGAAGGGTGTTATTTTCCCCATAAGGAACAAGTCGCTGCAAATTATCCCGCTTATTACATGGCCACATTCTCAACAAAGTAACGACATGACTCCCAATATTAATTGAAATGCTTTTATGGATTTAGAAAATGTCTTTTATTGATTTAAAAAATAGTTGTATGTATTGATTTAAAAAATAGTTGTATTTATTGATTTAAATTGACATGCATCCGCTAAGAAAAATAGTCCGTTACAGTTTTTTAAACAGTCTGAATGAAACGGCAGCTCTCAGCTGTGTATTTACACAACTAATGGCCCATCAACCACAGCTCTCTCCCCCCCTCCCCCCTTGATCTTTCTTCTCCAGCAGCTAAATTAACGGTAGGTTACTCTGAATGACAAGCTTACAGTTAGACACAACACTGTCATTGCAAGTGACCCTCAGTTAGTTGACTTTTATGTTCAACTGCTAAATTCGTTACTGATAAAAAAAAGGCTTCTACTGTACCTAATTACCTTAACACTAGAACCGCCAGAGGTTGTTGTATAGGCCTACCTAAACCTGTCAAATCCCGCTATTAGAATGCAATTTTTAACAACATAGGGTGCTACATAACACACTTTCAGGAAAAGTCAGGGACTGGGAGACTTTAATATTTTATTGAAAAAAAGTTACATTGCACACACACAACACACATCACACAAATTGACCCGATTGGCGGTTCTAGTATTAAATAAACTCACTAATTAATGAAACCAGTTCAATACGCATTATTCTTATTCTTATCATTCTTTATGAGCGCAGAAATAGTCTTAAAATCAGATCTGTTTTTTAAATGAAATCTGACGGCAGGCAGTTAGCTCTGATCGCCTATGACAAATGCACCGCACCTAATCGCTGGCCATTCAGCCACAGACACTGTTCGAAATGGGGGGGGAGCTAGGGGGAGCTTGGCTCCCCCGAAGAGGGAGGGAGCTCCCCTGAAGGGTGACTTTGAGATAAATAGGGGGAGCCCAAAACAATCGTGCATATTTGTGTCACACAGATTAGAAATGTTGAGTTTCTGTAAATAACAGTTCTTGAAATAAATAATAGTTATTGTTCATTACAGTTTCTGAATATTTGTTTTATATTTGTGAATATGTCTGGGTGTTGCCATCTGTACGTGGCGGCGCTGCATTCTTACTTACGTTGCTATGATTATGGCGGTGATGCCGGCGCGGTATTTGAAATGTTCATATTGATATTTTTTTAACTCTGGCTGTGTAATAAAAAAATATGGCAAAACGAAAACAGCCAAGCGTCACAGCTTTTGGATTCACAAGCAAAGAAGCGAAGGAGTCTAAAAATGACAACGTGAACGGAAAACAACTTTTAGTTGGCCGGCTGTAAGCGGCGTTAGGGTCGAGTTTGACAGCTCCACACCGAGGGAGAGGCCTGCCGATGCGGAGCCTGAAGTAGAAGAGTGTTTTTATAGCAATTGATCGCATCCGCGCTGCTGCGCCAGTCAACAGAGCGTGCGTGTGACATATTTAGTAGCAGGTTGTGCTCTGAAAAATAGGGCTCCCCGAAAGCAAATGGGTAATTCGAAAACTGACAGAGCTCCCTCTATACAAATTAAACTGTAGAAGGTGTGAAAGCACCTATTGTTTTAAATAATGGTCGGAATGTGACCTGTGAGCCTTCTGAATTACCGTGGGACAGCACATTCTAAACTAAAATGTTCAATCAATAAAGTAACATCTTATCTTATCTTAATAATATCTTCATATTAATAATAATAATAAATCATACAGTATGTGTCCGAAAGGGAGCAGGAGGAAGCAAACACAAAAATATACTGCATATTAAAGCAAACGATTGTAAAGGTTAAAGTATGAGCATAACAAATAAAGAAGTGTAATGTAAACATTTACATTATAATTATGATTATTTAATATATAAAGACTGATCTAAAATATTGATGTGTTCAAATGCTCTTCAAAACACAACTGAAAGTCCATGAAACTTGTCTTTCTGTATTTGTGAATGAAGCGCCATCTCCTGGTTAAAACCTGAAATTGAAAATCTGGCAACGCCCTCTTGGAAAATAGTGGGAGGGCTTAACATTCCTCTATACTGGTCTTTGGCAGGCCGTAGGCAGGAAGCTGTAAGCTGGAGTCCGAAATTCAGTGCTCCATCTGTAATGGCGATGAGAAGAACATAAAAGGGCCAAAATAAATATCTGTCCTCTTGGTTGCAACTCTCGTTTTCCAGATTCTATCCTGAGGATCATCTCCCCTCCTTCCTCTGACTCTGGGAGAGGAGCCGACTTCTCTGGTCCTGGAATCACAAGCTGCAGGTCCCCCACAGAGGTAACCAGGCACTGCAGACAACTCATTTCAGACTCTGTCCTCCTCTTAGAACAAGTCATCCCCCTAGTGGCAAACCTTGACAAAAGACTGATGAAGTGACAAAGGAAGAAAGCGTTTTTGCCAATATGCACTGAAAGCGCAGCTGCCTCTTGTGCTTGTAAACACTTATTAGACACTTTCATAGACAGTATTAATAATAGTGTGTCTACTGGCAATTTACAAATTCTAAAAACATATTAATTTAATTTCATAGTTACAGTGTTTTTTCTGCATTTGAAATACTCTGAGGTTCACACTTTGTGGATCAATGACGACATGTGGCCACATCTGACTGCCTGGCGCTCTGCCACAGCAAGTGATTATGCCCGAGAAGCTTCTCTTTTCTGTGTCCTGTGTGTGTGTTCTTCTTTAAGTGAATGTGTATGAAGATTGCAAGTCTGTCGGACACATGTGTGTGTCTGTGTGTGTCCTTATTCTGAGCAATGATGTGAAATCTTTGCACCTAAAGTGTATTTAATTAAGAATACATTTAATGATGGTTTCTACACTTGAACTGAGCTCAGTGAGTCTGTGTGCATGTATGTGTCTTTCACTAAATATAGGTTAGAGTAACTTTGTTCATTACATTTTGTACAGTGCCGAACATTTTAATGCAAAATCCTTATATTAGAGTCTGTTTTTAAACAAGTGGAATCATTGTTAAAAACTTTAGTTTAGCTGCTTATGGAACAAAATGAATCGGGCCTTTCTGCATAATGAGGAGGCACATTCTACTGATCTGAATATTTCTTGTGTGTGTGTGTGTGTGTGTGTGTGTGTGTGTGTGTGTGTGTGTGTGTGTGTGTGTGTGTGTGTGTGTGTGTGTGTGTGTGTGTGTGTGTGTGTGTGTGTGTGTGTGTGTGTGTGTGTGTGTGTGTGTGTGTGTGTGTGTGTGTGTGTGTGTGTGTGTGTGTGTGTGTGTGTGTGTGTGTGTGTTCTGAGCAATGATGTGAAATAACACAACCATAATTGTATTTAATATCAAATGCATCTATGATGGTTTCTACACTTGAGCTGAGCTCAGTGTGTTTATATGTATGTGTCTTACACCAAATACAAATTCAATTAATTTCACGACGTGTTGAAAATGAAAACGCAAAAGCCCAACATATATCTTCAAATAGTTGGGAGATGTAAATGACTAAAGTTTAGCTGCTTATTGAAAACCCCACTAAACAGGACTCGTTTTGCTAATGAGTAGGTACAATTGATTTCAGTTAATGATCTGAATACTTTGAACACTCACTAGAATATATACAAATCGAGCAAAGAAATCTTCAACTATACGTGTTCATATATGAATGTGTTGTTCTGTTTGTGAGCGATGATGTAAAATGACCCAACCAGAATTGTATTGAATGAAATGCGGTCATGATGGTTTCTACACTTGAACTGAGCTCAGTGAGTCTGTGTGCTGTGTTTTTGATTCAATCCCTTGTTAATCACTTTAACATAATCATTTTGGGTGCCTTTATGATTTTATCAGTCTGCAAATAGGCCTCCTGATTCTGACTGCCTCTCCTCCACCACAATCTCCACGGGAAGCTACATTTCCACCGACCCTGAGCAGAACAGAAGCACTGGTGAGGGTCTTTTGTCATGTTTTAATGAGGGGTTTTTACGTCTTTGCCAAATCTAATTTAGAAAATCTGATTGGAAAAGATGAAGAATTGAAATGGCCTTACTAGAAAGATCTGTCTGGCTCTTCATTATCCACTAGAGAATCTGATTGGGTCAGTCCAAATATGAAGCAATATAATAAGTGTATGAGCTGCTGCGGTCCAAATTATGAGTGATGTACACACACCAGGTGGCTGGCTGCTTTGCTCTCTGAATGCAATATCTATCACAATGCCTGTTCAGTGTTTCCCACGGAATTTGATTCTATTTGTGGGTGCACCGCAACCCATTTTATGAGAACCAAAAGCGCAATCTTAAATGTACAAGCTCTAGTGTGATCTGCAGAGATACAAATGTCTCTGTCTTTTAAAAAGTGCTTCCAGCGAATGTCAGAGATTATTGAAGCTGAATGGCTGGGGACTTCGACAAGTTAGCTTCCCTCTGAAATGCAGTGTGGCATATGATTTTGGTTTGTAATGTTTCGGAATAATACGTAAACTATCTCAATTCCATATGATTGAAATGATATATAATTAAATAATTAAAAATGTGTACAGCTGGAACCCTCTTCTCAAGCTTCCTAAGGCTTATTGGGGTGTTCCATTTCACATCTCTCCTTTATGGCTCATGATTATACCTGTCATTCTAGTTTAACTTGTGAAATGAATAATGTTGTGTTTTATAACTTGTTATGAGGCGTAAATCTGTTCTCCTTCTTTTCCTCTCCCACTTCTTCTTTAGATGAATGCCCGCTGCTCAGACGGTGTGTAGAACCGGAGCGTGGAGCAGATTCGCTCCATGTGTTCTCTCCACCCGGTCAGAGCGTCTGCTGCTTTAAGGACAGCTCCCCTGCAGACCGTCCTGCCCTTTCTGTAGGCTCTCTCTTTAATGACAGCAGCATCCAGCACATCATAGACAAATACACACGGGAGCTGAACATCTCCCTCAGCACTGTTGGCAAACCCACAGGTACTGTAAACAACACCCTTTTGAACAGTCCAAAAAGGTCAAATCAGAAGACTGCAGCATGCTAATAGTCTTTCGTCGTCTTTGTTGGTCTTCAGACAGTGAAGGCTCATATGTGGAGGAATCTGGCTCTTCAGTCTCCCAGCAGTCTTTGCTTGGAGTCCCGGAGAGGAGAGGGGGGAGTGAGAGCTCCACCTCCCCTCAGTCTCTTCCCTCAGATTGGGCAGCAGCAGAGAGGAGGGGCCTGGTCAGTGACTCACATTCTTACGGTAGACTAGAGACGACAGACCAAACTCTGGCTTTCGAGGGCTTTTTGTGTTTGTTTTTTTGTGACCTAAAGGCCACTGTACTTCTCTGAGTTGCTTGGACAGTGAGGGGTGATCTGAGGGGGATTCCTTTTCATGGTTTAGCCGCTGTACACAGTTACATCTTTTACTTTTTTTACATTAATTGTGTTTTTATCAAAATACTTTTGTATTTGTACTTAAAGGTCTCATATTATACTGTTTTTCATTAATATATTATAGCTCTCAGATATATACAACACATGTCTCAGAAGTATTTTGCTCCAAACCCCAAACAGATCATTGCAGCATTACCCATAATCCCCTCTGTTTCAGCCCTGTTTCCAAAGTGCTGATTCTCTGTCTGTTAATTTAGATGAAAATAAGGAGCCCCTCCCCACGCCCCTCTGAGAGACATTTGGTTACAAAGAACTCAATGGTGCTCTAGGAGGAGATTCAGGTGATAAGGGGGGGGTTACCCAAGACAAAACATCGTTATGACATCATCAAGTGGTCAAGATCTGATCAGCTCATTTTCAGTTTTTATAGAAATGGATAAAAAAAGAGAGAATCTTTGTTCCTGAAACTTTCAGAGTCTTTTTCCACAGAGGGGACACATGTTGATGGAGAAGAGACATGAAGGAGAGGGGACACATGTTGATGTAGAAGAGACATGAAGGAGAGGGGACACATGTTGATGTAGAAGAGACATGAAGAAGAGGGGACACATGTTGATGTAGAAGAGACATGAAGAAGAGGGGACACATGTTGATGTAGAAGAGACATGGAGAAAAGGGGACACATGTTGATGAAGAAGAGGATTTTGCATGATAGGTGACCTTTTTAAAAGTTATAATGCAGGACTTGTTGGGATTACATGTTTTCCTCTTAAGTCCAACCCATTCCATTCACCTTGTTTTTAATGCAAGGCATTCAAATATAATACTTTACTCCTGAATCTGTGATTGCAGAAGTCATACACTTCAAGTTACTATAAACCCCTGTGGTTCGCCTGTACCGTGGAGTCATTTTAAAAAATGTTTTCCATAAGAATGTATCAAAATGTGTATAACCCTTAGTTCTTCTTACACCACTGCACATTATGAATGAAAGTCAGTTAAAAACTTTGATTTTCTTTTTTTCACATGATTTGTTTTTGCCCCAGGAATGCCACGCTGCAGTCCCTCCAGTCCTGGAGCCGCTGTCAGGCGAGGAGCCGTCACCAGCTGAGGACCACGAGCAGGACTCCTTCAGACCTCTGATTGGCCAGCTGACGGACCAGTCATCCTGTCTCGCTGCTGACCACATGGACTCGGCCATGGAGCAGCTGGTAGGTCAACCATCGGCTCACTCTTCCATGATTGGTCAGCTACCTGGTCCGATCTCGACAAGCTTTGATCACGGCGGCTGGGACTCCACTCTGAGCCGGATGATTGGGCGACTGTCCCATCAGTCCAGCTCTCATTGGCTGAGTGGTGGGCAGAACTTTTATGCAGGTCAGCTGATGGGCCGTGCAGTTGGTTTGGAGCAGTCGGCCGCGTGGTCGGAGGAGGGTCCGGAGTGGAGCGGAATGAGGCCGCTGGTCGGGGAACTGGACGAGTCAGCAGGCCGGCAGGGAGCCAGCTCAGGTAAAAGAAGAGACTTCATAATAAACAGACTCCAACCTTCTACTGGTGAACTTGACAAATTTCCTGACAACCATTTCTCATCTTTTTGCAGTTATTGTATTGTACACTGTTCCATGGTTAAACGTGTACTGATGGTAGTCTGTATGTTTGCTGGCACTCAAACATCTATTCACACAGCTCTTTAGGATGAAATGCACTTGAGTCCAAATAAAGTGAATTGCTCTATACCGGGTGATAGCAGCATGAAGTGATCACAATCAGAAAATACATTGATGTTCAAAAGTTTGGAATCTCTACACTTTTTCTTGTTTTATTCATTACATTTGAACAGAGATAACATCATTGATTTTCTTAAGAGGAGAATGAAATGATTACATCTTTGATCTTAGATGATTTCCCCACAGTGTGACATGAATTGTTTGTGACTAGCTATCAATATTAAATCACTAAGTTTAGATTGGACTCTAAATATTGAGTTTCTCTTAGAGCCCTCTGCACTCTTTAAACTGTGATCTGTCAGTCACATGTCCAGCTGTACATCCACTAACATTCTGTTTCTGTTTAAAGAAAAGCTTTGCTAGAGCAGTTCAGTCCAGCTTGTTAGAGGTATTATTGTACACTTCACACTGGACCAGAAAGCTTTTTTAAATTTAAATCGGCACACTTGTTGATGCTAAGCTAACAGCTTCTCTCACCAATGACTGCTGATTTATTTTGTTCTTATTGAACTGTTGCTCAGCGGCTCTTAGTTACTCTGCCCTTTACACTGTCAGTCTGGATGTTCGGCATTCTGCCTTCATACAAATAACATGTGTCTTTTAAAGAGGACGTTCTATAAGCTTAATGTATGAACGTGCATTCAGAAGTATAGTCGTCCTCTCATCTGACTGAAGCTTTGGTGGCAGGAGATTAAAAAGTGTTTTAATGCACTGTTTGTCTGCTTGTCCACTTTTTCAAAGTAGGAGAAGAGGTTTAGAGTGTTCATCATCTCATCTGATAATGTTTTGCAGATGAACGAACCCACGCTGATCTTGGTGTCTCAACTGAGGCCAGTGTGCCGCCGTCTTACTCAGTGTGTCCTCCTGAAGCCTGGCCCCACAGCGCCTCTCCCCCAGGTGTGAGTCCACTGCAGCAGACCCTGCTCATACAGGCAGCATCACCACCAGACCGGGGTCCAGAGAGGACTGTAGGTGAGCTTTACACCATTCAAGTCATTACAGCCAATTCTAAAATGACCTTATGATGGTTATATCAAGGGGAGTATATTACAACCATGCACAATATGTAACTTCAGCCGAGTTAAAGTTTGATTTTGGAAACTAAATGTGTCAGCCTTCTTATATTTGCATGACTTGTCTTACCCAGTAAGAAACTATGTGCTTCATCTTCATGTTCATCCCCATCTGGTTCAGACTCATTCCACCCGCTACTGGCGGAGGTCCCCCAGAACGAGACAGCAGACCCCTCCATGACCTTTCACCTAACTGACCACCATGTGCCTAGCTGTACTGAAGGGCGGCCACACAGCAGGGGGGAGGAGTCTGAAGTCAGCCCTGATCCTTCTGTTGAGTCTGAGCCGTCCCCTGAGCGCCTCCGAGCAGAGCAGCCGGCCAACTGCACGGCCGCCCCCCCCCAGCATGGATCCTTCTCTCAGCTCATCACTTCCCAGTGCCACCCCCATGCTTTAGCCATTTGTGATGATTCACTTACTGTGGGCGAAGCAGATAAAGGCAGAAACTCAATTTCTGTTAGGGGTGGAGATTCAGTCCCACTCAGTGACCTCTCTGGGGGGATATTGGTAAGATTGTGTTTTTCACCTTTATAAACTTTGAAAAAGCGTTGTCTTTTAGAAATTCACTGACTATTACAATGTCCTAAAAGGAAACACTATGTAATTTGTCAAAGTTCCCAGTGCCATTTGGGTTTTGATATGTACATCGAAGTTATCACCACTGGCAAAAGGCATTGCCGAAATCAGCTCAAGGCTCAAAACAAGCCTATCAAGACAGAGCATCTGCATTTTATTTCCATACCTGATATATTATGATTCAATAAAGTTAGACACAAAACGAGATGAATAAATAATTATGTTATCTTGCCCAATTGACTGTCTGTAAAGGGAAACATGGAAGCAGTTGAGTAAGGTTGAAGTTGTTACTACGTGCACTTTTCTAGTAATACAACCTGTGTGTGTGTGTGTGTGTGTGTGTGTGTGTGTGTGTGTGTGTGTGTGTGTGTGTGTGTGTGTGTGTGTGTGTGTGTGTGTTAAATCTGTTTACACATTCACGTGTGGGGACTCGCTTCCCTTATGGGGACAAAATGGAGGTCCCCATGAGGGGAATCATTCATTTTAGGGTGAAGACTTGGTTAGGGTTAGGCATGTGTTGGTTATGGTTAAGGTTAGGATAAGTCTCCAGGAAATGCATGTAAGTCAATGTAATGTCCCCTGAAGTGATGAATACATGGTGGGGTATGTGTGTAGGAAGCTGCCAGAGAGAAGGGCATCCTGGAGCAGTCAGAAATAACACTCGTGAGCCTGGCAGACACCACACTGCAGGACCACAACAACACTGAGGAGGACCCCCATCAAGGGGGAGGGACAGAGGGGGGGGAGGAAGGCCAGCCCACAGAGGTGACTGTCTGTACATGTTTTAGACTACTTGACTTCAGCAGAAGGCTTCCCTGTGATCTCTAAACACAAACCATGTCTTCTGCAGGGGTCCACGTTGTCACTGAATGATCCTCCAGAGCACAACAACCAAACACACCCAGGTAACTACAGCACTTACAAACTGAACATATCTGAGATAATAAACTGTTGCTAATGCTGCTTGTGGGGATTTTTGCTTTGGACTTAAATATGGATATGATCATGAATACAAAAGTTATAGTAATTGACATACTCAACACAGATGTATTCCCATTTTCAGTCAGAACATTGTGAACTTGAGAACCCTTCCCTCCCTAGACTCTCAGTGTGGTCCTGGCAGGGGCGTGAAGAAGGTCCAGCAGCAGAGGCTCAGAGCCCTGCAGCAGAGATCCTCCCTCAGAGTGGAGGAGATCAAGGCCAGAAGGGCTCTAGCCAAGGTGCAACCTGAGATCCAAGGTCCATCTGAAGCCAGAGAGAAGTCTAAAGGAAAAACATCTCCACCAGGCACCTGTAAGGCAAACAAGAAGTCCGAACCTCAACAAAAGCCTAATGCCAAGGTGAAGGGGGGGCAGGCTGAGCTGCATCTAACTACTGAGGAATGTGATATCATCACGCAGAAAACGACCCCGCATCCCCCTCCAGGTATATTAACCTAATATACTATATTAGTAATATAGTATCATGCTATTTGACACTTTGGGTCATATCACATTGATGTATGAGCACCGCCTAAAAGACAAAGTATACCTTGGTGGGGTATCTTAGCAATCACACATTTTGTGTCTCCTTTGTGACATAAAAACAGCTAGTCCAGAAGTCATTCATATTCCAACATTCAAGGTGATGGTTTCTGATCTGGTGATCTAAATCAGTTATAAGATATTAGTTCTGAGCCAGAAAAACAACTAATGGGTTGAACTGATACAAATACTTTGACCTCTAAATCAAGTTGTGTTCATAGAAATGGTATCGCTCGAATGTGCACATCTGACCTTTTTGGAGTGAAAGCAGCGAGGAGATAGATAGGGTTTTAATAAGGATTTTCTTTAAAAAAAATGAAAGCTAGAATAAAAACATCAGAAGTGTTCTGTAATATGTACAAAATACCCAGTCACTCAGAGAGCATCAGATTGAGTTCTGCTCTTTATTGAATGCATGAGAACTTTTACAATGAAAGAGATTGTACAATGGCTCACATTCACATATTAGATACAGCATAGAATAAGGTATTACAGTAGTTTCCCTGTTTTCTGATACCAATTATACGTCTGTAACCTAAATCCTTCGTTAGGTTACTTTAAAATATATATAAGGATGTATTGGTCTTACGTTAACAGAACCGTGTTGAAATAGGAGTATGACTACCTGTTAACTTTCAAATGATTGTCAGCCATAAGTGGACATCAGCATCATGTGCCATGTCTTTGTCCCCTCAGTGGGGGGTCCCAGGCTGGACCTGGAGGACGAGGTGAAGGACGTCACACCAGAGCAAAGGAAACGGGAAACTTCTGTGATGCACAGCAGAACTCAGAGGTACATGAAGGTTTAGTAATACTTCTATCTTCACTAAAACTTCTCACTGTTAACGCCCAACAACTGATGTTAGAACACTAGTTAACTTGTATAGCCGTTGCAGAGCTTCACTATGAAAGTCAGGAATGGACCACGATAGACGTTTATTTTTGGGGGCTGTTTCTTCTAGCATTATTCAATAGAAGACGGACAGTAAAAGCAGCAAAGGGCCCCTACTCATTGGCTCATGTCAGATGCAACATGCTGCCACTAGTTTGAGTTCCTCAGGCCGACATGGTGATTATTGTGCCGCAGCCAATGAAGCAGGTGGTTTATGACAAGATCCTGATTTGCTCTTACAACTATGCTGTGAAGGGAATTCAGAGCAATTGATTAAAAACACGATGATGATGATGATTATGCATGCCACAGTCAGTTCTGCTGAACTCAGGTCTGAATATTAACTGACTCTAATGGCGCATTTCCACTACACGGCCTCGCTCGGTATGGCTAGGCCTCGTTAGGACTGGCTCACTTTATGGCGCATTTCCATTACAGTTTAGGAACTGGGGTAGTATCTATAGTAACGCAGTGTAGGCGGAGCCGTGACGTCATCTTCAATGAGAGCCCCAGAAAAACAACACAGCCGTTAGCTGTTAGCACTCAGAGCTCACAGCTCTTCATATCTGTTAGTTACAGTAACAGTTAAAAAAATACAAACCACAGACTGTCTGTGTCGTGGAGAATAGAGTCGCTGTTTTATTTATGTCTGCATAGGCCGTTGTGAGTGTGGACGGTCGGGGCATTTACAACGTTAGCTTAGCCAAATCTCCATTTAGAAAACACCCATTTTAAAAGGTTTTTGTGTATTGCCAGCGATTCTCTCTAGTTTAACATACTCAGCCCGACTCAGCCTGGTTGTTCCTGGCCCTAGAACCACGATTTTATGAGGCCAGAAAAACTGTGAATTAGGACCCGCTAGCCGGTACTAGGCCAAGTAGAAACGCAACCAAAAACGGGCCCCGCACGGCTCGGCCCGCTTAAAGCGAGCTCCGCGCTGCAGTGGAAACGCAGCATAAGGCTGGCCATAAACATGTCTGCCCTCCAGGAAGGCACCAGGCGCTAGTTTAAGATTAACATGTACAGGTGCATCTCAAATAAATTAGAATATCGTGGAAAAGTTAATTTATTTCATTAATTCAATTCAAAAAGTGAAACTCATATATTATATGGATTCATTACATACAAAGTGAAATATTTCAAGCCTTTATTTGTTTTAATCTTGATGATTACGGCTTACAGCTAATGAAAACCCAACAATCAGTATCCCAAAAAAAAAGGATTTTTAATACGGAAATGTCGGCCTTCTGAAAACTATGTTCATGTGTATGCACTCAGTACTTGGTTGGGCCCCCTTTTGCATGAATGGCTGCATCAATGCGGCGTGGCATGGAGGCGATCAGCCTGTGGCACTGCTGAGGGATGGAAGCCCAGGTTGCTTTGATAGCGGCCTTCAGCTCGTCTGCATTGTTGGGTCTCGTGTCTCATCTTCCTCTTGACAATACCCCATATATTCTGTATAGGGTTCAGGTCAGGCCAGTTTGCTGGCCAATCAAGTACAGTAATTCCATGGTCACTAAACCAGGTCTACTTTTGGCAGTGTGGGCAGGTGCCAAGTCCTGCTGGAAAATGAAATCAGCATCTCCATAAAGCTTGTCAGAAGAAGGAAGCATGAAGTGCTCTGAAATATCCTGGTAGACGGCTGCATTAAATTTGGACTTGAGAGAACACAGTGGACCAACAGCAGCAGATGACATGGCTCCCCAAACCATCACTGACTGTGGAGACATCACACTGGACTTCAAGCAACTTGGATTGTGTGCCACTCCACTCCAGACTCTGGGGCCGTTTCTCAATCTCGAGGATACTGGCTTCCAAGCCAATATTTCAAGGATGCTACGTCATCGAGTGCCGCCGAAGGACTGTTCCAATCTCCAGCATACTTGGAATTCCACCAAGGCCGCGTCCTTGGTTTGGGGGAAATTTCGAGGCTGCGCATGGGTAGACTTTGCGTCCTTAAAATCCCCACAATGCTTTGCGCACGGACCAATTTCAAAAACCCTTGCGGAGAATGGCTGAACCGACGCAGCACACATTCAAATGTAAGTATTGTAGTGGTGTAGAACGTGTGTTGGTAAATATGTTACTTTGTTACATTTGTTTATCACCCAAAAAGTGTTCCGTGAAAGTAAAGCAAGTTCATAATTAGATAGACATCGTGAGGTATTTATTTTCGGTAGTTTATGTTGAAACCGTTAGAGAAAGTGGCACACTTGTTAGCATGTTCCATTCTTCTTCGTTTTCCGAAGCCGTTGCTTGGTTTCTGAAGAAAGTGACTTGGAAGTACGCGACTACCAAGCCAGCATCCTCGCGATTGAGAAACGACCTTGATTTCCAAATGAAATGCAAAATGTACTTCCATCTGAAAAGAGGACTTTGGACCACTGAGCAACAGACCATCTCTTTTTCTCCTTAGCCTAGGCAAGACGCTTCTGACGTTGCCTCTGGTTCAGGAGTGGCTTGACACGAGGAATGCAACAGTTGTAGCCCATGTCCTGGACACGTCTGTGCGGGGTGGCTCCTGATGCACTGACGCCAGCCTCAGTCCACTCCTTGTGAAGATCCCCCACATTTTTGAGTGGCCTTTGCTTGACAATCCTCTCAAGGCTGCGGTTATCCCTGTGGCTTGTGCACCTTTTCTTACCACACTTTCCTTCCACTCAACTTTCTATGAATATGCTTGGATACAGCACTCTGAACAGCCTGCTTGTTTACAATGACCTTTTGAGGCTTACCCTCCTTGTGGAGGGCGTCAATGACTGCAGTCTTCCCCATGATTGTGAAGCCTACTGAACCAGATTGAGAGACCATTTAAAGGCTCAGGAAACCTTCGCTGGTGTTTTTGAGTTCATTAGCTGATGTGACAGGTGTGACACCGTGGGTCCACAATATTTAGAGATACTGATTGTTGGGTTTTCATTAGCTGTAAGCCGTAATCATCAAGATTAAAACAAATAAAGCCTTGAAATATTTCACTTTGTGTGTAATGAATCAATATAATATGAGTTTCACTTTTTGAATTGAACTAATGAAATAAATTAACTTTTCCACGATATTCTAATTTATTGAGATGCACCTGTACATCTTGGCTTTCACTTGTGTAACTAATGGAGAAAACAGATGGATATGAAGTAAATGCTCAAACTGCTTATCATACTACCCAAACCAATGTTTTCTCTAACAGCCGAAAGAGACTTAAAAAAATCTAAAATGTGATAACTTCATTAAAGCCAACCCATTGATGTGTGTTTGCAGGCTGTACGAGCAGCTGGAGGAGGTGAAGCATCAGAAAGCCCTCTGGAACAGACAGGAGGCGTATGCAAAAAACAGACTGAAGGCCAAGGAGTTCCACAAGGTAAAGCACTTTAATTCTGAGTGTTTTCAAAAGACAATGTGATCCTAACAGAACTGCAAGCTCCAAAGTTTGTTTTTATTTGCCTGAATTCTGAGTAAAGTATTTTTCTACTATCTTTTCACAGAAAACCTTAGAGAAACTTCGTGCCAAGAAGACCCTGTGATGACTTTGAATGTATACTTAGTTCCATGGTGTAAATTTAAATTATTTTAAAAGTATTGTCAATAAAGCATTTTAAGTTATTTGAATCTCCTTTTTGCCATTGTGTTAAATATTTAAGGAAATACAAGGTGGATGTCAACACTACCCTTCAGATGAGTTGAAAAAACATTCATGAAGTCAATTAGAGAATTACAAAACTGGCTACTATTAAACAGTGAGGGACGATCTCACATCACCTTTTATGTAACAGTTTAAGATTTCACACATGACTTTCTAGTTGTTAAGTTTGGATAAAAAGAATAGTATCCCATTATCCAAATGCTGTTTCAAAGGTTTTTACAGAAACAATAATGCAGAACTTTGGAAACGAAGGCCTCAAACTGTGGGTTTAATCCTGTCTCTGAGGTCTCATTGCACCGCCCTCTAATGGTCTGAGTGGATGCTGCTGGGAACACTCGAGGGTCCTCTGCCCACAGAAAGGCCACAGTGGAGGTGTGAAACGAAAGCGTTCGGGTTATGAATAGTGTCTCCATGAGGTTTAGAGTTTAGAGAAAGCTATCGTCTTAGGACTCTTCTTCTCCATGGAGGCCTGAGCGGACTTCATCACATCTTCAGTCTGAAGCATGCTCATGTTCCAGTTGGCCTGGGAAAGAAAGAACAAGGTGTTTATTAAGATAAAGGCTGATCCATGGTCTGACTGGTGGGGTGATGTGAGAAAAATCCTCCAATAGTTTCTTATTTTTAAAGTCTTTGCTCTCACCATGTAGTCCAGCCCCTCGGCCACACTGTGGTCTCTGGAGTAGATGAGGTTGATCTTGGTGCCCTGCACAGCCACAGGGCTGCGGCCGGCGATCTCCCCCGCCATCTGCAGAGCTCCGGCCATCATTGCCTCCTTATCTGCAAACACTCGGCTGGAGGAAGCACGAGGGAAAGTGTTAAGACTGATTGCTTAACAAATAGGTCAAAGTTTCTCTTTGAAATTGAGGTGCTCTTGTTATTTTTGGCTTGAAAGTGTATATTAACAATAAGGTGGCTAAAACATTGAGAAAACCAATTAGTTGTGCAGCTACTCTAGCCCCTATTGTTTTTAGATGCAGCAGCAGCAGCAGCAGGGGTCTGTAATATAAAGTAGGTTTACAAGATTAAAAAGTGGGACTTAGCCTGAACATTCCTGATTTTACACTGGAAACTAAAATGTCTCTGCATGTGGTCCATAAAAAGTCTGTTAGCTACTCGTTCAAAACATTTGTAAGTTAAAGGTTGATGCAGCTGATCACTTTTTGACCAGGAGAAAAGGCCTACACACACATCAACACTGACCAAAAATGAACTAAAAACAGCCTGACTTGATGACACATGTGTGAAAGTGTATGGTCTATAGAGAGTGCTTTACCTGACCAGGCCGCTGCTCTTGGCTTCATCAGCGAACATCTTCCTGGCAGTCAGAGCCAGCTCGTTCACCAGGCTGCAGGAACAGAGATACATAGCATTTATATATAGAGAGCAGAATACATTTTTTAAAACAAACTGATTTGAATCAGACTGGGAAACATTTTCAGCAGCAGTTAAAACAAGGCATTGCACATAATGTGAGTAGAAAAAACTATACCACGCACACACAAACAACACAGACAGGGGGAAACAAACAAACACAAAGGAGACGGCTGGAGCAGTACAGCCACCACAGCGTTACCTAATGCAACTCCACACTACGTCTTACGGTGCCGTGTACCGGAGGGGAGAGAGAGAGAGCAGCGAAGGGGGGGGGGAGAGAGAGAAGTAATACGGTTTCCTGATAAAGCTGTGGAGAGTATGTGCTGCAGGGAGGTGGATGCACAACGCACCCAGGAACGAACGCTAGCTCCGGTCCTTTTTACTGTGGACTCGATGTCCTGACAGGCTGGTATTTGTGTAACCTGCACAAACACAATACTGCACCATGATTACAAATGGTGAAATACAATGTAAAACTACCGAAAAATACCAGCTCACTAAAACACAACCGCTCAACTCAACGCAACTACTAACTATACCCGCGGTCAGAGAGCGGAGATGTTTACCCTTTGTTATGTAATATGACGCGTTTGACGTATGACCTTAAAAAAAAGCCGTTTTTAAGAGCAGAGCTCAAAATTGCTCCTTTCCCTCTGAATTCCTGCCCTTATGTCTCGTAAAACATATCAAATCCTACATTCACTTTTTTAATTGTAATTTTCAAGCAAGTTTAAGCATAAATGTAGAAAAAAACAAACCCTGCAAAATGCTCTTTAACAACCTCATGATAACCTCATATGTTTTAACTTAGGATCATACCTGTGTTTAGTCTAGAAAAAGGTAAATGTGTGCATTTTATTATGAAGTTGTGTATATTTACAGACTGTTGCAAAAACTAAGGAGCTTATAAACATCAGGTTTAAAACTAAAAGAGCTTTACAAAAAAGTAACACAATTAAAGATGTTTGGAGTTTTATTTGAGTTATTAATTTACAATTTTTGTCAAAGAGATGCTGATTTGAAACCACATACAGTTACGGCATTTCCTGCTTCTGCCGGAGAGAGGGGAGGCCGTCCCAAAGCTTGCCGCTGTATTTATACCCTTGATGGAGGGAACTTCATTCAGCTGCGAGTGTGGCTACAGATGGAGTTCACTCCGTCACGGAGGGGTAGGTCGAGGGGGTGATTTGGGATTGGGCCTTAGTGTGCACGGAATAGCATTTTATACTATAACATGCATTTCCTGCTGATAATGCGTGCGAATGCTGTAAACTGTGTACATTTGTTGCTGAATTTAGCTGAAAAAGCTGAATATTTTATTAGTGGAATGGTCTCTGTTTCAGTGTTGCTGAACTTAGTGGAGAAATGCAGAAAAGTGAAATGATTTGAATCAAAATTGTTACAGCTCAAATGCATTGCAATGATTTTGTTGGAAACTTGAAAGTGAAACGTTAAACTGGAAGAGTAGGAAACATAGTGAAGAAGATTAACCTGTCGAGCCCTGAGCCAGGGCTCAGGGCTCGAAAATGACATGCCCAGAACAAATGACTATATCTTCCCTTCTAAAAGGGGTAAATTAATCATCTTTTTCTTCAAAGCAATGATACACCTGTGAGTTGGATGTAGAAAAGTCAGAATCAATATAGATGTTTTTATTTTAAAGTAAATTCAGATTGAACATAGTAAAAAAAATGTGAATTATAGTTTCCGTCCAAAAAGAAAACATTACTTACAGTGAAAACCACCCTTTAATGATAGGATAGTAGACAAAAGGTTAGGAATCCAAACTATAACATATACTGTAAGTACCCTGTATCAAGATTGATGCAAAAAAAGTAACATTTTACCTTTTTAGAGAGGTTTAGGAACAAATTGGGTGTATTTGCCAAATTTCTGGAACCCATTGGTTGATTTTGGTGATTGAGACCTCTTTTGAACCGTTAGAGCCAATAGAATCGAGGGGAAGTTCCTAAATCCACCTACACGTTACCATGGAGGAGTGAGAGTGATGCGCACACAGTTTGCCCAAACCGAAAGCTATGTTAGGCTCTGAAAACTGAAAACTGGGCAGATTGCTATAAATATTATGATGGACTATCGTTAATCATTTCAAAGTGACACAGAGACTTTGGATTAACCCTCAGCAGCGTCGTTATGCGTTTTAATGCCATTGAACACAAATTTTGATCAGAAAACAGCAAAAGTAAGACATATTTGCCGTTTTGGCCACGTAAAGCTAAGTTGTATGTTGTCTGGTTTTGCCTTCGCTGCCGCGAGTTTTGGTCGCACAGTGATGATAGTTATACTATTGGAATCTGTGGAATCAGTTTCGTGAATATTGTTGTGTACTGGGCTTAACAGGTTAATATTTAAAAGAAAAGGTTTAAAAAAGGTATAAACAACAACATGTATAGCCACAATTTCCTGAAAGAGCTCAATCATGTAATAGTTGAATGGTTTATAGCTGAAAGTAGGCTGAAGGAGTTGGATATTAAATGTAAGTAGTAGTGAATGAATGTGTATTAAGAAGAGAAAATAAAGTGAAAAACAGCAGAATATTTTAACTGCAAACTTTTGAACTAAAACCAAACGTCACCAATAATGTATAAAATATGTGGAAAGTGTTGAAGTCAGTATGAAGTCTCCATCAGACAGAAAATAATAGCCTGAGACAGTCTGTTAAAGTCTAGTCTGTGTGTTTGAGGTGACGACGTTATCAAACACCTGTGTGTGATCCCAGAGATCAAAGGTTACCATGGTGACAACGTTATCTAACACCTGTATGTGTGAGCCCAGAGATCAAATGTTACTATGGAGATGTGCAGTGAAAGGAGAGCATTTCCATTGTTCTGAATGAGAGATAAACCTCTTACATTTCTAACTATAGTTTAAAAATGGTAGCAGCTATCGGTAAAATTTCAACGCGTGGTGCATGTCAGGACCCTGAGGGTCTGCTTTTTTTGGTGTACTTTTGGGTTAATAACTTGTGGCGAGAATCTAGGCAAGGCAAGGTGTCACTACCCGATCTGCAGCTCTGCCCGATCTGCAGTGCGGATGTGCGAGATGGTCCGTCATATTTGACAACTCCGGACGGCAACCCAAGTAGGACACTTGACACAGTGGCTTTTGGCAAAAAACACAAAGAAAACTCGAGAGAGATGAGTTATTGTTACATTGTGACAGCTATCATACTGAATACATATTTACTGTGAATGTATGCAAACATTTATGGCATATAGCTGTCTAACAGAAGTTAAATACATTTCTCAATTATTCTGACAATGTACTTAACCCCAAATAAAAGAACCCAATAAAAAGAGTTGTTAAATAATAGTGAAGTCACGTTGTAATAACAATAACTCATCTCTCTCGAGTTTTCTTTTGTGTTTTGCCAAAAGCCACTGTGTCAAGTAATATTATTATTACCCAACTCTGCCCTTAACGAGCTGCACAACACACACTAATGTTAAAATCTGAAGAAGGCCTCTTTACCAAGCTCCAAACTATATATATATATATATCTCAAAAAGTCTAAAATATATTAAAAAATCTGAAGAACAAGTTTTATAGCTGAATGTCTTGTGACCGTTTTAAAGTTGGAATGAAGTCTCTAGCTGAAAGTATGTGGAAGGAGTAGCATTTGGCGCAAGGTGTAGGTAAAAGAGGATTTGAAGGTTCCCATTGACTTTAATTTAAAAAAAGAGTTTAAAACGCTGAATATTTCAAAAAGTATAAAATATTTGGAAAAAGTTGAAATTTTCCCATCATGTGCTGAAAAGGCTGAATATTTTTGATATTTTAATGATTTCTGTAGCTGAAAGTATGCTGAAGTTATATTGTTAAAACTTACGGAAGAACTGCAGGTGAAATAATATGAAGTTGAAGAATAAAGATTTGAAGAACAATAGTGGAATGCTTAGTGCCAAGTGTCATGAAGTGACAGAAACGTTCAACATGTCTCCATTAAGGCCAATTGTAAATTCAGCCTGATCTGTCCTCAGAGCACCAGCTGCACACCTTTAGTAAATCTGACCAAAATGCCACATTATTGAACCGAAAGTACACAAAAAGCAGACAAAGACGCTTCTCAGGGTCTTGACATGTTCCACGCGTTGACATTTTACCGATAGCTGCTACCGTTTTCAACAAAAGTTAGAAATGTAAGAGGTTTATTTCTCATTCAGAACAATGGAAAGGCTCTCCTTTCACTGCACATCTCCATAGAAACCTTTGATCTCTGGCTCACACACTCAGGTGTTTCACAACGTCGTCACCATGGTAACCTTTGATCTCTGAGTTTACACACACAGGTGTTTGATAACGTTGTCAGCTCAAACACAATCACACAGACTGGAGTTTAACAAACTGTCTCAGCCTATTCTTTTCTGTCTGATGGAGACTTCATACGGACTTCAACACTTTCCACATATTTTATACGTTATTGGTGACGTTTGGTTTTAGTTCAAAAGTTTGCAGTTAAAATATTCTGCTGCTTTTCAAAGCGTTTTTACTTTATTTTCTCTTCTTAATACACATTCATTCACTACTACTTACATTTAATATCTAACTCCTTCAGCCTACTATCAGCTATAAACCATTCAACTATTAAATTACTCAGCTATTTCAGGACATTGAGGCTATACATGTTGTTGTCTATACCTTTTTTTAAACCTTTTCTTTTAAATATTAAGCTTCTTCACTATGTTTCCTACTCTTCCAGTTTAACATTTCACTTTTAAGTTTTCAACAAAGTCATTGCAATGCATTTGAGCTGTAACAATTTTGATTCAAATCATTTCACTTTTCTGCATTTCTCTGCTAAGTTCAGCAACACAGCAACACACTTACTTGGTCTCTGTAGCTAAAAGCAGCTACCATTCAGCTAATAACATATTCAGCTAAATTCAGCAACAAATGTACACAGTTTACAGCATTTGCATGCATTTTCAGCAGGAAATGCATTTTTTAGTTAAA